>NW_017095872.1:0-37401 GCF_001412225.1 Nicrophorus vespilloides
AGTTTTTCGTGATTTTCTCGACAATCCTTAAGATAGTTACATCATCGACCACTGTATGAAAGCTGAATATTTTGTCTTTCCAACAAGCCTACATACATCTTCGTACTGTCATCGAGTCGCTTGCTACAAGCTGTAGAAATTGAAAAAAAAAACACATACTTAACGTGTTATACATAACAGAGAAATGACGGTTTTCGTCAATTTGAAAACTAATACATATCATTAAATATTTTTAACTAACGTTTGTTTTATTTAAAAGCTTTCATATATTAAAATAATTTACAAGCGAGTATAAGAAATAAAATAAAAATAATCATCTCTCTCTATAACATATATAGTATATGAACAAAAATAATTAGGAGCAGTCTTGTGTAATTAATTGGATTAAGGAAACGATTAGTTGGCCCCGTTCGCATTACCCATCCTTTGCTTAAACTTCTTCATAAATTCCTTAGCCTGTTTATCCCCAAGTCTGTACTCTATGGCTTTAATAGCTTCTGTATCTGCAATGAACAAAACGTTTAAAACTCTACACATTTTCACCATAAAAGCAAATAATTACTTAAGTTGGCGGGTCGAATGAGTTGCAACCGTATCTGTGGTAGAGTATCGAAATCGTCTGTTGTTTTTGGTATGTTTTTGAAAGGAACGAAAGCTTCTCCGATATACTGATTATTGTAGCCCATTAGATTCGAATCTTTGACACTGAACATCACCAAACCATCAGAGAGATTCTGCTGCTCGGACGAAATCACACTGCCAAAAAAAGAAATACGAATCAGAGCTGCGAATATAAAAATTTCAAAATTTGCAATTACATTTGGAATTTTTCATCGTATAGCGGAAATTTGTTTTTGTAATGCGTCTGAGTTTTGGGCTTCGAAATTCCGATGAATTTTTCTTCTGGAAGCAAATGGACACGTACGAATGAATCGCACAATCCTAAAAACAACTTGAATAGTAATTTATTTCTTCGATATTCGAAGATTTATTACCATTGGAATCCATTGCAATGAGATTTCGTGCATTGATCATTTCCACGTGCATATCGCTGTTGTGGAATTTGATGCGGACTGTAAGTTCACCGTATTGGCTTTCAACGAGTTCCTCCTGCTCGTTGTAAAGGTCCAAGTGGATCTGATGGATGAGATCTGAAGTTTCGAAGCCGTTCAACTGAAGCAACTTCTGAATTCGAGCCAATTCTATGCATGAGGAATCCTCTGAACACTTGAATGATTTGATCATTATCTTTAGTGTTTCGTGTAAATTCGCGAAGAATGAGGGCGGTCTTCTTTTCTGAAATGTTAACAGACGCAATAAGAGAATTTACCATTCTTGGCCTAATGGCGTTGAATTACTTCTAAATTAGACTGGATCAATTCTTCGAGGATTGTCGCGAGCTGCGCCCAAATAATATCGAGAGTTTTGTTGAAGTTCTCTTCGTTGAGTTCTTCGTGAAGTGTAGCCAGATTGTTGTCTAGATACCTTAAAACGCGATCTATGCTATTGTTATCTTGATTGTAGAGTTCTGCGCCTTCGACCAAGAGCCTCTTCATGGACGGACACATTTTATCAACGACGGTCTCCAGCAATTCGATGATCTTATTTTTTACTGTATCTATCGCATTGTCGATGACCGTGTCCAACGTTCTTCGACACCTTTCTGCTTCCAAGGGACTCCTCAGGTCGGATAACTTTTGCGTCACGGCGTCCTTGCCCAACTCCTCGGTAAAGGGCTGCAGGGATTTTCGCACGTAATCAATATTATTTATTGCCAAACACCATTCACTGGTAACTTCGAACTTCTGCTCGTAAACGTTTCTAATATCGCCCATTCCTTCCACACGCGCAGACATTTTATCGGCGTAGTACACGCTACATTTGCAAATATCCTAAACAGATCAATTAACTTAATAATTAAAGGAACACAAGATATAAACAAATATTCTACTCACGTCAATTATTTTCGCGATGAATGTGTAACTTCCTTCAACATCTGGCCAATTCAGTTGCTCCCAAAACACTTTGATCTGAAAGCAAAGCAATTTTCAATATTGTAAACATTTTTATTTCAATATTGATTTCTGTTTACCTGATAGAAGATTGTTAACGTGTCGACAGCCGAAGAACTGTACTTTAGTGTCGCGTCCACCGGATTCAATGTATCCAATTCAACGGCTTTCTCAATGCGCGTTAAAGCTTTGAATACGGCAATATCCAGCCACTGTGCCACTCCTGAATAGAACCAGCTATAAAAGTTTCGGATATGGAAGGTATCGACCTCTAAAGGACATAGCCCAGATCCCAAACTAATAAAATTTAAACAAATATAATAGATGAATTGATGAAGCACAAATATATGTATATGTATATATATACTTACATTACGAATCTTTGTAGTACTAAGTACAGCTCGAAAAGACTGGTGCCAACCGTTAAGGGCTCTGTTGATTCTTCGGCAGCCGGTTCGAAGCCATGAAAGGAAAGCCTCTTTAGTGATTTGCAAATATGAAGGACTTCTGGTTCGGCCATGGTGGCGATTTTCACTTGGTAAATCATATAGAGCGATTTGGCGTAAGGAAAGTTAACGATATTTTTGAAAATTTTATCGTAAAACTCGGTGGCTCGCTGCAGATCGGTGCGTATGAGCTGCGTGATTTTTATGAGGTGCTGGAGCTTTCCGATGTCGGAATCATCGCTCCTAGGACTATTCTCCAATATATGACAGAACCAATCTTCTGCGCCTCTCTCCACCGCTTGAGTCAGTGTATTCCTAATATCCCACCCGTCGGAGGCGTTCATCCATTGGTATAACTTTTCTGGAAACAGATTCGTTCCTTCTGGAGGTTCCAGCATGGATACTTTCGAAACACATTCCAATACTTCGATCAGCTGCTTCATGGCGGTCTTCTCGTTCGAGCACTTCCTTCTAAGCTTTCTGATCACGGCGAAGACTGAAGGCAAAAGCTTTTTGGTAGCGTCCCAGAAAATTTTCAGATCTTCATCGCACGGAATCTGCGACTGCACAGGCTTAATCAATTTTTCGAGAAGATTGGAGAAGAGATTGAAGCTCAACGGATGATTTTGATGGATGGCGACGAAGACGGCGTATTGAGATAGGGCGACGTCTATAGGTTGAAGTCCGCTCTGTGCTATATGCTGACTGAGGAAGGTGTTGGCCTTACCGCTGAAAGTTCCTGACCACCAGTAAGGTGCAACCTAAATCATAATTATAAATGATTATCTTATATATCTTCGATGGAAATTTAATTTAAAAAAAAAGAAACTTACTTTAGAATGCTCAAGCTCGTGTACAAGTAATAGCCTAAGTAAATGCCGGTGCTCCTGCGCCGCAACTTGACTATTCTTCTCAGAACTGAAGTTCAGACGCACCTTCAAAACACCCTGCCTATTAATCTTGTGCTTCTTATCTAAGCTATACCACATGGTCATTCCAGTAACGGGAATAGCCTGTAAATATTAAAAAATATATTTATATTTCGGTTACTGGAAACATTTATAAATAAATTACGTTCAAAGGAATCTTAGCCCTTCCGATTAATTCGTTTTCATGTTGTCCAGTCGCTGCGGTGATGGCTATTTCCTTCACCAGCTTCCTGATTCCCTTTACACCTTTCACTTCGAAGAACTTGCCAAATTTCTCTCTCACACTCTCTGCGGCATCAAAATCCCAAACTTCTAAGCATAGAGTATCTTCGGAATTCTCACTGACTGGTCTAAACAAAAAAAAATACGCATACATTTACTACTACAATAATATTATTTTAAAAGTAATGTTTACTTACAAAGCAAAATGTTCTTCCCAGGTTGGGTTTAATGTTGCGCTCTTCACGGAGGTTGTGTATCTGTGCTGAGCGTTTGAAGCCAAAAACAACGTGACAAATGGATCACTGAGTCCATTGGAGTCTTTGGAACGTAAGTCTTTGGCTTCGATGACCTCGACGTTGAGATGTATTTCAGGGGCCTCCTTACTTTTGGCCTCTTCCAAAAGCTCCTGGTGTTTGTTTGGAGATATTTTGAAGGCGTCTTGCAGATAATGGAAAAGTTCCTCCTGTCCGAACTCGCAAGACTCGTCGCATCCGACATTGTGCAGGGTCTGGTAGAGTATTTCGGAGTACAGCTCGTCGATCTGAAAATTCGAACAAAGTTTGTAGTACCTCTGAATTGATGCATCATCTGATCAGAACGGGCTGTTGCGTTACGGTCATGTTGGCCATATAATTGCTGGTTTGCCGTTGGAGCACATCCTTACGGACGCCTCGGAAAGGGTTGATGCCGTGCACAGACCTTCGACGGATGCGTGGAATTGTCCTGGTGCCCAACATTTCTTGTCTCCGGTTTACGGACGCGAGGCTCAGCGTCGACGCGAACATCGCGTGTAGCGCACTCAGAAAACCGGAAAAATCTACTGGTTCGGGACGTCGCGACGCATCCAAGTGCCAATTCTATTCTGGTCAGAGCACTGATTCAGACTGACGGTATTGAGAGAAGCGCGAAATGTTCTTTCACACGGAAACTGGTGGGGCGCATCCCGTTCTATTCTTCGGGGGATTTACTAAATGTTTCTGTATCAATGTTTCTTTTGATACGACAATTATTTATCAGTCCAATTGGATGGATCGAGCGACGTGAACGAATGCGACATGGACGGCAGTTCGCGTCAAACTAATTCGCGTACTCCATTCTTATGATTGATTAACACGTTTTCTTTTCTTATAGAATTCAAATTGAAACAGCCTCAAATACTTCGAAAACACTCGTGACATAGACGATGTCTATCATATTTCAGCATTTCGAAAAAATACAAAGTTTAAATTTAACACTGAACTAAATCACCCAACTTTCGTAAAAATTGGCAACTCAAGTGGTCCTTAGATTATATTTGTCAATGCCATTTGTTTAATACTGATTTTTCTTAACATCATCATCAACTTAAGAGCTTAACAAACTTCAAATACACATAAATAATGCTTAAACTTAGTTAAGCTAAGTAATGTTTATCTAGAAGTAAAATAAAATATGTATTTATTTAGGATCAATGCAGATAGTCTCAATTGGTAATTGTAATTACAAAATTTTCAATGGCAAGCAGTTGGGTAATCGACCTTAGATTTTTAATAAATAAAATTGTTAGATAAAAAGAAAATCGACAAATTTACGTTTTACATTTTCTAATCGTATTGAATCAATCGTCTGGTTATTACGCACACATAAATTATAATAATTAACAACAATTAATTGTTTTTTTTTAATCTGGGGGATATACCATTATTGGAATGATACTTTATCGCGGAACTTCCGTTCGTAGTGTGAATTCCCCCGATTGCAGGGAATCCTGCAGTGAAAACGACCGCAAAATAAAATAAAGAAAGTATAAACAAGAAATTTGGCATTGAATTTGCGGCCACCGCAGTTCGGGTCAATTGAGAATAGATTTTTCGGTTTTCTGAAACATCAGACTCATTCAGCTCCGTACGGTCTATAAACAGATGTGAAAAAAATGCGGCTTACGCAAAACGCACTATTTATTAACGTTTTTCTATATGGACTAAAAATAGATACATATTTTTTTCTTTTCACGCTCCATCCCGAAACGTCGAGCCGCAATTGAAATACCTTTCAGCAATTGAAACCGATCGAACGCCAAAACGAAAAGTTCGACGATGTTAAATATAATTAACCAGCAGCCACGACGAACAGAAAAGCAAATAAAAAGAATCACACAAACGGCACAAACAAATCCTGAATGTCATCGTCGCTTTGGACGCTCGCCAGGATTCTTTTATTTATACCAAAATTGCGTGAACCAGGTTAAGGTTTACGAAGGGATCCGAAGAATAAAAATATATACTCACATTCCATACGACTGCGATGTAGTCCTCCGGTTCCGTCTCCTTCTCCGTATCCGAATCAGAGGTGGCTTCAGAGGTGGCTGTGGCCGTGCTCTGACCATCCTCGACTCCGCTATCATCGTCTTCACTTTCCTCCGGTATCGGTTTGATCGCTTCCGCGGCTGCTTCTGCTAGCTTAATCTTTTCCAGGTTCTCCAACGTGCTCGAGTTCTCGTTGTGCTCGGCCAGCAAAGATCCGAACTTCTCGAAGAAACTGTTGTCATGCTCCTGAAGCCTGAAAGACTTGAATATGAACATTTGTCTCGTAAACACGCACGATGGTCGCGCAACAAATGAAGTAAGAGGAAACAAAAAATAAATTGATAATCCCGGCTTCGTTTGGAAATTACACATGTCAATTTGTTACGTAAACAACGTAAATTATTGTGATCGTGTATCTTTCTGAGTGGATAGGATAGCGTGGTGGTAAATTGGACATGGCGAAAAACTAGCAGGAAAAATTCCATATAGCACTGTTAATCGAGATAATTGAATAGATTACATAACGCTACTTCCAATAATTGATGCAACGTTAAAAAAAACATGATGTATTCTACATGATTTAAACTTAAAATCACAGAAAATTAGTTTTGTTTAGAGCAATTTTTGATCAAAGTCTATAACCAACTTCTTTAAGTGGATTATTTCTGAACCTCTTAGCATTACATCATCATGCTCTACTAGAATGAGTTACGCATTAATTATTTTATATTAATTCAAAGATTCGCTTGGCACTTGACCAACTTCTGTAATATCATGCAACTCTTCAATGTTTATATCCTTATCTCCCTTTTAATTTCACTACTTACCCTGTCGTACGTCGAACTATAAATGCCATATGTTTGTATTCCTATAAAACACTTTAGAATATATTTACAACAAATTTGGACTTATATACCAGAGAGAAACAAATTTTTAAATAAAAACATCAGTAAATGATTAGAATACTTTCTAAATTTATTTATTTCTTTTCTGGTCCTTATCAATTCGGCAATGATCTCATCGGTTGCAATATCTTTCTGTTTTTGTCTAATTATTTTTCAAAATATTCATCACTTGGTTCATCAGAGATGAGAGACTTGAACGATGTCAATCACCTCACCATTTAATCTGTAAAAATACCAAAACCAAACCAAAGTATTCGGCATTCCATATACGCTTTTAGTAACGTTTTCAGCACATATTTCAATACTGGGTTATGTTTTTATTTTGGTATTTCCTTCTCTGAAATGTTTGTTCATAATTAACACGATCGTAAACATTGAAACCAAGAAATGTAAAATAATCAATTCATGTTACATAATTAATTCTAATTTAATCAAATTGTATTATAATTGAAATTATAAAGCNNNTTCAGATAATTTCAATCAAAAATCCAATATAAAGGTGTAATTGTAGTAATCAATTTAGGATTTTAGGTTCTTAAAGGTATATCATTTCTTTTTTAATATAGAATGTGAAATTTAATTTCAGAATGTGGTTCTTAATTATCTTTCTTATTGTATATTATACAATATGCAAGAGAGTATAACTGGTTGCTGGCAAACTTGTTATTTTTCCTATACGAATATTTTATATTCTATTTTAACAAAAAACCGGTTCAAAATCAAGGATTAATGACGACTGTATGATGTAAAAATAATAACGGCGTTTATTTAATCAAATAAATCACAACAGCAACATAAAAACAATAGTATACAGAAAATATTATTATAGCCTAGGGAATTTGTATCTATTTTCTTAATAATTTGCTCTTAAAATTTAGAATTGGAAGACTTTAATTGGAAGATCTGGTTAGTTAAATAATTCAGTTCAATTGGAGTGCAATTTATGTGAGACTACCGATGCAGATGTACTTGTAGTAGGTGTAATCTTCGATGCCGTGATGAGAGCCTTCGCGACCCAAACCCGATTCCTTGATGCCACCGAAAGGAGCCTCTGCTGCAGAGATAATACCTTCGTTCACTCCGACCATTCCGCATTCTAGCTTGTTGTAGACGCGGAAGATTTGCGATACATCCTGGGAGTAGAAGTATCCTGCTAAGCCTCGCTGCGTTCCGTTGGCGATAGCCAGACCTTCTTCCTCGGTCTTGAACTTGATGAGGGTGGCCACCGGTCCAAACACCTCCTCCTTGTACAGCTCCATGTCGCTGGAGATGTGCGTCAAAAGGGTAGGCTCGTAGTAGAGTTCGCCGTAAGCAGTTGCAGGTTTTCCTCCGAGGATGACTTTGGCACCCTTCGCGACAGCATCTTCGACCATCTTAGAGACCTTCTCGAATTGCGCTTTGTTAACTAGCGGTCCAACATTGACCTTCTCGTCAATGCCGTTTCCCATATTCAAACATTTGATCTTCTGCGCGAACTTCTCCACGAACTCGTCGTGGATGTCCTCCTGGATCAGGAATCGATTTGCGGAAACGCACGTTTGTCCGCAGTTGCGGAACTTGCAGGCAAGAGCTCCGGAGGCGGCAGCATCCAGATCGGCCGAGCTGAAGACCATGAACGGAGCGTTTCCTCCAAGTTCGAGGCCCACCCTTTTGATTCCAGCGGCGCATTGAGTGAAGAGCAGTTTTCCAACCTCCGTGGATCCGGTGAAGGAAATTCCCGCCACCAAATCGCTGGTGCAGAGAAGTTTTCCAACGGCCGAAGCGTTCGGTTTATCGCTTGTGATGACGTTGAATACGCCCTTGGGGATTCCGGCTTCTTCAGCTAATTTAGCCGAAGCTAAAGCTGTCAAAGGAGAATCTTCGGCGGGTTTGATGACGCAGGTGCAGCCGGAAGCCATGGCCGCGGCCGCTTTTCGCGTGATCATGGCATGAGGGAAGTTCCAGGGGGTGATAAGAGCCGCAACTCCGATGGCTTGCCTCTCCACCAACATCTTTTTATTGTTGCTCGGAGATGGGATGATCTCACCGCGGATCCTCCTTGCTTCTTCAGCGAACCACTCGACAAAATTGTTGCCATAGGTGACCTCTCCTCTGGACTCGCAGATAGGTTTTCCAGACTCCACGCATACGAGCTTGGACAGTTCCTCGTGGTGCTGGTCCATCAAGTAATACCATCTCTTCATCAGCTCGCTTCTCTCCTTACCGGTCTTCGTATGCCAACTCTCGTATGCGACCTTAGCCGCCTCCAGAGCCTTCTGCACATCCTCGACACCCATATCAGGAACGCAACCGACCACCTCCCCCGTGGCAGGATTCTTCACTTCGAACGTTTTCTTGCTTGCGGCCGTCACCCATTCTCCGTTCACGTACGCCTTGTCCTGGAGCAGATGCATCGCGCGTTGCACTAGATTTCGCGAGTTAGCAAACGACGAGAGGCGACTCGTCAGAACCCTCATCGTGCTGATAATCAGGCAAATTTACAAAATAACTTGGCAAGGTTACAACTACGCTCACTTGCCTGTGAACGTTAGCAGCGGAATAGTCCGAATCGATAATCGGTGGTCGGCGCATTCCTCTCGACACACGCGCATTCTCCAACTCCGTTCTCTCAGATGTAATCAACAGCGACATCCGCATCATTTGCCCGTCAAACAGAACCGAAAAAAGTGGACACATGACTTTGATCAAAATAAAATAAAAATCGGGCGCGTCACTAGCAAGTTGCGAAATAGCTCTACGATTCTGATTAAGCTTTATCATCCTTCCATCTAATTGAGTTAAACAAATAATGGCTTACATAATCTAATCCATGATAAAAGAACTCAACAGCTTACATTACTATAAATTTCCACAAGTGTTGACAATTTGTTTTATTACATACCTACTACGATGATTAATGTACAAACCATTTGACTCACATCAATTTACATTGTCATTGCTAAAACCATAGGCAACGCAGATGATTCAATTTACTATAAACAAAAACTTAAGTAATACTTTTGATTACTATAGGAATACAAATCAGTTTTTAAAAAGTATATTATAATTTAGAATATATGTTGTGTTATAAATGTTTAAAAATCAAATACACACGTAACAGATAAGAAGTAAATATATGATGAACAAGTCAGAAAAAATCCTCTTGTAAATATTTGACCAAAAAGTGTAATCTTTCAATTTTATTACACAAAATGATTCTCAAATTTAGTATCCATAAATTATTATAGTATTTTAAATAATTTTTTTAATAATAATAATTTATTGCAAACAAAAACAGATTGAACTGATGCAAAGGGCTACCGACTATAAGTCTTTCTGTCCTATGCCCTGACAATTTTATTATTTCAAAAATATTTTTGGGTGGATGCGCCCGGCACTGTAGAGTATGCAACCAAACTATCATCTCTGCATATGATTCACTAACTTCGTTCAATTTAAAAATCAGAAATAAAAAACACGTACATTTTTCACACATGAATAATAAATTATGCGGTTATATACGGGGAACGCATGACGAACCTGCCGGGCTACCAATTATGTCTTCGACGCGATTATAAATAGACCTGACTTTGCGAGATTCTCTTCCGCATTTAGAACCTTTTTGTTGCAATACAATTATTTGGTTAACGAGTTATACAAGTTATGTGTATCTCTAATATCTAAAGATAGAAATGTTTGTATCCTTTCATGATCTCACCGTTTGTCGTGGTCAGTAGCTTCATCCACGGATTTCATCCGTTTGATCTTCTCGAAAGTCCGAATCATCAGATCCTCGCTCTCCATTTTGTGAGTGAATGAGTGTGTTTGTTTGCTTTTTTTTTTGGGGTTTAGTTCAGTTCCACAGGTAAACTACTGAGATTCTAACACTAACCCACTGAACGCGACGCACAGAAATGTTGAGTCGGACGCAAAACTTCAATATGTAGCCGCACGTCCGGTTTGCAAGCACAGAACCATTCGACTGAGGAGAGAACTTTTCGAGCTGGTCAAGGTTCTGCATTAATATATTGTTACTCTCTTCTGTTATTTCACCGAAAAACTGAATAGGGGGGAATGTGGGCTGATTATTTTCGAATGCAATTAGCGATTGCATGCTATAAGCGAATTTACATGTAACGTCCCTGGAAATAATCATAGCTCATAGTCTGTACACTATAGATTCGTATTCAATTGCATCTCTAATTAAATTATTTTCAATCGCTTCCATTGTTTCCGAAATACTTTACTTTATCTATTTGTCAACTTGACAACAAAAATAAAATAATTAAATAAGAAATTGCTTTGATCTAAAAAGCCGAAAGTCCAATAAATAAATGTAAACAATTAATCTGTATTTACTTCAGTTATTTATAAATATTTAATTGCTTTAAATGAATCATGCAGTAGTTTAAATACATAAAGATGTAATTTTTATCTATGCCAATTAACACGTAATAAATATGAATGAAGACTGATAAAAACTTTCTATTCTTATCGCCTTCATTATTTTTATATTAAATAATATAAATAGCAATATAATTTTATTGTAGTTTAACATAACATTATGATCATAAGTTTATTGCTATAACATTTCCACCTACGAGAGCAAAGTATTTATATTGCAAACGAAAATAGAATTCGGTCGTTAAAAAAAACGCATTAAAGACATAGTAGGTTTAGAAATAAAGTAATATTTTTAAACGAGCGGAAAAACGCGAAGAGTGCAGTTGATTTAAAAAACACGTTTAGTCAATAGCTAATTTATATTAGTTTTGTTTTTATTATGTATACAATAAATGTTACTTTAAATTTTTAAAAGTAAAAAAAAACGTCTTTGCATTATGAAAACATGTTTAAATGTAAATAAAAGAGATTCTGTTCAGGTCGTTGACTTTTCGACCACGAGGTAGGTCGAAATTTACTTGTTCGTTTCTTTTGAGCGCTATCAAAATTTATTATGAATATTTATGTAGTTATTCATAGTTTAAGTAAATAATTAATTTTCGTTGATGTAATTCATTTATATTGTATAATAACAGAAAATTATATATTTATATTTTATTTCTATTTTTATAATTACGTAACAACCGTGATCCTCCCACTGTCCTCTTGGCAATCCCCAAGGTCATTGTGGTAGGGCAATAATGTTATGACTGCGATGTGGTTTTCACAATCACTTTTCTCCGAAATATATTAAGAAATCTTTTGGACAACAAAAATAAAATATTTTAATGAAAATTATCAATAAAAAAATAACTACATTTTTCAGATATCTACATATATGTTTTTTTAATAAATTAAATAAATTTAAGGAAATTTATAACGTTCTAACAATTACATATAAAACCTTTATGGCTACAATAAAATAATTCAAGATTATTAAATAAGTTTCTCAAACTATTTGTCAACAAGCAAAGAATATTTGAAGATTTGATAGCGGTATTTGCAATATGATAAAATGATGATTTTAACTGTACATTTAGAAATATCATATATGAAAACTAAACTATGTCATAGTTATTTCCATTAGCCTTCGAATCAATACTCTCTTTATACATTCGAGCTAGATGAATAGAGGTTTTATCAATAATTAAAATTAAAAATTAAAGTTTTTTTTACCTAGAAGTTTTCAGTAAATAATCAAAGTCGAATGGAAATGGCGCTTTCATAAACTGAACGATTCGATTTGCTTACGTCAAAAATGCAATCCTACAGCTGTGCTGAACCAACATGATCTAAGTGTATTATTATAACACAACAGCTAACGTTGTTCTCGTGCTAATCTACATCTAGTCTACACAAGAACCTTACAGGATGTTCTTCCATTTCACGTAAAACCTCTTTAACCCCATCTTAACAGTTTTTCAGGTTGAACTGACGCAGTTCAACAACGCGACCGATCGATCCTGAAACTACTACATGAAAAACAAACCGAAAAATAATTGAAACGCAAATATTTTATTTCTCGTACTGAATTTCTACGCAACGGACGTGAGTCACTACTGTGTGTAGTCTGGTTTTCATTTAAAAGAAGAGCGTAATTCCCCTCATTCAGTGCGTTGAAGTCTGTAATTGTATAAAATTTCTTAGAAATTAATGTGTATCAACTATACAAACATCTACATGCGATTTATAATTAAGGCAATTAGATTTTGGTTTTAATTATTATTGTTTGAATTGTAGGGGTATTGTGGATGTGAATGCCATTGACCCTAATTGCGTAACAAAGTGAAGAGGTCCGTTCCGCGTGGACGCGTCTCTTTAATTGTTATCATTTCCATAAAACACGACGGTCAAATGGGATTCGGAAGAAGCTCGCGTTCAGAGTTTCACGTTTCAATTGTTGCGTGAATCATGTGTCTCCGAGTTGAAGCAAACAACTACTAGAAAACGCGTGCTTCAATTGTTTTCCGCGTTTCACGTATCAATTGTTCCACGGCCAACCGGGGTTTCAACAATGACAAAGTAAACAATGGATGATGGACTTACCGCTCGTTGCCGAATGGACCGATTTTCCTGTACTTCCATCGCAGCAACATCATAGGTAAAATTGGGAATTGCGCCTTCGCCTCTTCCATGCTGCTGCTGCTTCCAAATTAGAATTGAGCCAGATAAACCTTTTATCACCTTCTTATATACTTTCACGTTTTTTATTTACCTTTCGCACTTTCGCGTCATTCGGGGTTTTCTGGTGAAAAATAACTTTCGCTTCTTTTTCTTCTTCCTCCGGACGCTCTTGATCTGAGGTCTGGTTGGCTTGTACATGGCATTAGAACGTTTCAGAAAACACCTCTCCTCCTCTTCCTTGATGCGGAACAGATTTGCAAACATGTTGTTTATATTATAATTTTTTTTTGTCGACTTTGCGTGTTATTAGAACCGCGTGAATATGAAATGCGTATCAAAGAATTCCCATTGTTCCAGGACTTTCCGCGCTACTATCGCACTCGCACTGAAAGACCCGAAAGGCCTCAATGGCTCAGGTCGCTCCTCGTTCATCCAACCATGAATGGGCTTTTTAAAAAGCATTACGAAAACAACACGAAGAGGGGATTTCCTGTACGATTTGCACACACGAAATTCCGGAAAGGCATCGCCAATTGTGCAATCAGTGTAATTAATACCAATTAAAAGATGATTATAATTACAAACATTGCAAATTCGCACATTCGCAATTTATAGTAATGCTGCAGCAGAATATGGTAATAACTAGATTTAGAGAAAAACCCAGAAAACGTTCATATACCACTTAGAAATGTAAATTTAGAATTATTGTGCTCATACTAATTTGTTTGCTTTAGTGATATTTAGAATGTTGTTAGTAATCTTATTTACTCTTTCTCAATTAGGCATATTATTTTCAATTAACATTACTTGGAATTACGTTAATCAATCACATTAATTAAAATATTATCACGTTTAACAAGAAAGTATATGTGGGTTTATTTTAATAGACTTATCCAAATAACAAATATAAATCTTTAAGTTGACTGAAAGATTTAAATTTAAAAAAAATCAATATGGAGGATTACTGTATTATAAGTTGCATAACTAAAACGATTAGTAACTAAGCAACCAGTGGTTGGTTATCCCTGATTATCCCTAACCTCTTGTACTTGCTTGAGGGATTAGCGTGTAAACGTTGATAGAGTGAGAGTGTCCAATTCAAAAGTCAGTACAAAACAAGCTGATTTGATTACGAGAGAACAAAGCCTTCTATCAATAGTAATTGGTTGTTCTGTCCCTGAGGTGAGGAGTTTTAAATGATGGATATTAACATTGAAATGCGAGAAAAGCAACTGGAGAATTTCGATCAGTTTATATCGAATTCAAAGAGTAATTTAGATGATATTCTGTCCACCCTGGATTGGACTGCAGACAAGATCAAAGCTGTAAGTATAGATATATTTCAGTATATGAAAATGGTAAACATTAAGTGAATGTTTTTAGGAAAACAAGAGAACAATATGCCCACAAAACCCTGGTCATTTGATCCATTTGAAAGGGTATAGGGAGCATGTCGATGATTGCAGCTTGAAAGTCAATGGTTATGACTTGAAGGAGAATTTCCTTGCAGAGCCTGGAGAAAGAGGCGATTCAAATGTTTATTTCGGTGAGTCTTACATATTGTTGGGTTTATAATAATATTAACATTTCTTTTGCTTTTGTAGATAAAGCTGAAAAAATTAAAATTTTATCGGAAGCCCATTACACAGTACCTAACTTTAGAACAGGTAAGTGCTTTGAATTTATGAAACGCCATTCGGAATGTTCATTTCTTTGTGTTTATTTCAGAAAGATTAACCAATCTATATATAAATTGTATTATGAATATCCTTTTTTATTATATCCTTTTTTTATAATGATAATTGTTTATTGTGTATTGTGTATATGTGTATTGTTGTATTTTGTGTGTGATAAACGTTTTAAATTGTTGGGATTGATGATGTAGGTTGGAACGGAATGGACGAGGACCCCAAAACTGCGGACAGATTAATGACTACCTACAGTCCGGATGAGAGGTTGGCACTATATGAGAGGGCTAGGATCGCCGCTAAAGCTCCGAAAGAAGTACCCGAATTCAATTTGTATGTGAAGAAATACATGTGCGTTTGATCGTTTGTAATATTGTTGTTGTATGCAGGACTGGAGCTGTTAACGAAGCGAATAACAAAGAGTTGACCTACGAGGAGGTGCTGGAGCAGGAAAGGAACGCGAAAAGGAGGAGGATCAAGTACAAGTCGGTGCATACGAGCAAGAAAAATCATACGGAAGTGTTGAGGGATGTGATTAAGAATCAAATGGAGGCATACGAGGACTGGATCAAGGAGCAGCAAGAGGGATCCCAGAAATCGACGAGTAGGAGTAGCGTGCATTCCGGACATAGCAGAGACTCGAAACGGCGGAGGTCAAGGGAAAGGAGCAGCAGGCGGTCATCACACGAGCATCAAAGCAAATACAGAAAGAACAGAAATTAATTAATTTAACGTGCCAATTAGTGTTTTAAATATTTGTTTTGTATATTTGGTTGCATATACTCGTACTAATTTTGTATTTATGTAATTAAATTAATTTCTTTATTTTTTTTAATAATAATTACTTCGTTTTTTTTTGTATATATTTTATATAAAATTTATTGGAACTAAAAGGAAATTGGTTAAATACAAAGGACATCGTAACATAACCTTACTAAACAGAAAAATGTCGTTTCGCAGGTTGCTGAATGTTGTTCAGAGGCAGTTTGTGCCTGTTTTGGTGAAATCTCGTCGTCAGTTCCAAACTGGACCTGTTTTACTATGCAAAGGACAAGAAGCGAAAACGTCGATACCTTTAGGAAAACTAGAAGGTAAACTTCAATTGGTGTACACTTGCAAGAAATGCAACACCCGAAACATTCACCATATATCAAAAGTGGCTTACACCAAGGGCGTTGTGATAGTGACTTGCGAGGGTTGCCAGAATAACCATCTGATAGCAGACAATCTGAAGTGGTTCACAGATCTGGATGGCAAAAGGAATATTGAGGAGATCTTAGCAGAAAAGGGGGAGACGGTGCAGAAATTGTCAACAGGAAGTCTTTTAGAAGCAATTAAAAAAGATTAAAAGTTAGTTTAATTATATTAATAGTACAAAATTAATTGTATATCCGTATATAAAAATATAATAATATAATAAAGACCATGGCAGCACCAATTCAATGTCAATCAAATATTGGTCCTCAAATATTGTAAAATATACTTGTATTTCTTATGTTTTCTTTTTAAATAAAATTTCTTAATAGGGTAACATGTACTTAATTTCTGTAAGTACTCTGAAAATTTGGCACTTGGGTGGCATAAATCACATAACACAACAATTCCATACCATTTCCTAATATTGCAGGGGGGGTGCGACTTTTTTTGAGACTAGACTCGCTTCGGTTTGCTGATTACAGCGTATTCGGTGTCGTTGAAGGATTTATGAACGACTGGGTTCTCCTTCTTCCGTATTAACGCGTATCCCAGATGCGAATCGTCCGCTGGCCTCTTCGATTCGAGAAGATGCACCTCGTCGTACTCGTTAAAGGATGGCGGTGATGGTAGGTTGTTATTCTGAGCCCGGACCTGTTTGTAGCCGGCCATGTCCAATTTGCTTGTGGAACCAAAGAAATTCAATTTGTCATACTCGTCGCTCTCTTCGACGTCCGTTATAACTTTGGCGGCCTTCGAGATCTTGCTCTCGAAAATCGGAGATTTCCTACCCCATTGGATTAAGTCTTCTTCGCTGTCGACGTTCTCCATATGATTCACGTCGATCATACCGAACGTCTGCCAGGCGTTCTTTCGTATTTCCACTTGATCATAATTCTCTATGGGCTCGTAATCATCTTTAACAGGTAAATGCTTCCTGGGTGGTTTCGGTGGCACAATTGGATGATAATTGAGTACTTTTGGCAATTCAGCAGAAAACTCCTGTGAAAAGTCCTGCAGACTTGTGGATGTTGTTGGAGATGGCGGCAGGGGGCTCCTGCTCTTGGCTTCCATATTAAGAACTGCCAGCAACTGCTTGTCACCACAATCCAAGTTGGGCATGGAATCAGTTTTTAACAGCTTCTTCATAGATTTCATTTTCATGGTCACATAACGAAATATTTCCTGCTCATTTGAATGCTCCAAAAGGAATTTTCCTTCCCCTGAGTCACATTTCCTGCCTGCTTCAAAAGTGAACTTTCCTTCACTGTAACCATATCTCCTCACAAACTGATATGGCCAAGTAAATAGAAGTGCATCATCAGACACCTCCCTCAATTGAATTGCTGTTGCGGTCAACATCAAGATGTAATTTTTCGGTAGCAAATTGCATCTGATGGAAGCATCAGTTTCATACAGTTTCACATTGAATGTTCCCTCCCCTATGGAACAGTACAGATCATTATCTTCGACTAGACTTGCTGAGTGCTCTGGGTCCTCCTTGAATGCAACAATTTGCAAAGCAGAAATCCATTGTTTTAGAGCAATTTCTGTATGGGTTTGAAAATCATAGGTACCACTCTTTGTAACAACACTGAAATAAGTGTCTGTTTTTTTGGAGACTTTCACACAGTCCTCCAATGTGATGATTTTGTATGGTACGGCATTCAATTTGCTAGCCTCATCAGCACTATCAAAAATCTCAATCCTCTCGATGCCCTGCTTGCTGGCCTTGTACAGAAGGCAGTACTTCCGATGTGGCTTCTGTTGTTTACAAGAGATAAACAAGTGATTAAAATTGTATTGTTAAATAATGAAGGGACAGAGGAACAGAGCAAAGGGGGGACTCACTTTAACTTTCAGCAGTTTTTCCTTGGAAGGCAGCAACAGCAAACCCTCTTGAACGGCCTTCTCTTCGTCCATCGTTCAACATTTAATAGTGCCCAGTCCAGAATCACGTAAACATATTTCAACTGCACCACAGATAGTAAATATTTTTAATAATAATAAAGTTCCTCATGCATAGTTGCACCGTTGCCGTCGAAACAAAGGCGACGTTGTCGGAATATGTTTCGCATATATTTAGCAGCGAATGCTTGGCTTGCCTTATCAACTGCAAAAATTGAGAAATTATTATAATACACAGTTGTGTACTGTTGTGTTGAAAATAAAACCGCGATTAGATTATACAGAACAACTTCCTTCCTCTATGCAACAAATATGAATCATACAGGAAGTTTTTAGATTGTATTTCTAGATGGCGCCTGCAATGTTTTATGCATCTTGGTCCAAAAGTATTTAAAATTTAAATTATTAATCTATTAATCATTACTTTCTAATTCTCTTTACCTATAACAATTTCCAATAATTGAAAGCATTTGTTTCAAAAAGAAGTAAAATTACACTTACAATTAATATTCAAATCAACTTGAAATTAATAATGCAACGAGTTTTCAGGATGTGCTCGTTTCTTTATTAAATTAGGTACAAAAATAAGGAACTTATTAATTCAAACTATTGTTATTTGAAGTCGGATGAAAAATGCGTTTGAACGTATTTATAGATCCAAACAATGGGGGTAAAACGCATCGAACAATGAAAATATCAATCATATTCTTTGCGTACATTGCACAAGCGTTTGCATTCCGAAATGGAAGAGATTTATTATTTAGTAATGTTACCAAATTTAATAATTGTAAGTTTAAATCAAAATAATTCAAATAACGTTATTAAGTTCAATGTTTAGATACTTGTCCTGTATTATCTGTTGCCAAGACAACCAGAATCTCGAGAATTGGGGATAGAGTTTTAGGATTTCTCGATGCATCCTCGATTAAGGTATCCGAGTCGATCTGCGACAAGGAACTGGACAAATTTCGAATAGCTTTTAGATCTAGCAAACTTTGGGCTATGAAAAGTTTATATTTTCTTTGGGCAAATTTTCAATTTTATATTTACTTTCATATAAATTTTCAGTGTTTGACGCAAACGCGAAAATTCCTTCAGGAATTTTAAGAGGAAACGTTAATCAGTTCGGAGATTTCGATGAATGCTTAGAAGTCTCGTCCGCTAAATATTGCCTGATTGAAGTTGACTTAAGTAACTTGTGGAGGAAACTGGAAGAGAATGAGATTGAGAATTTGGTGCATTCACAGTACATAATTAAAGCCACCTACGATGATGTATTTTTCATTCACTATTTATTTCCTAATGAAAATTGTATTTATTTTTTTTGATTAGCCTAAACACCGTGTACCAAATTATTCGATGATAAAATGGGGAGTCTGTATACCGAAACTGTGTAATATATCGGGAATTTCGAAGGTGGTGTCTGAAAAGTTGGATTTGAAAATAAGAGCTGAAGAGGATTTTTGTCAATCTGGAGATAACGATGGGTCCATTTCCAAGAATACGATGTGAGTTTTTTTTTCATATAAGATATTTGTTATTCTACAATTTATTTATTTTTAGGATTTCTTTCGGTGCTCTGATATTCTTAACTGGATTAGCAAGTGCATTTAAATTGATTGGTGTGGGTCATTGTTCAAAGTTATTGGGATGTTTCGAGATTCAAAGTAATTGGATAAAGTTTAATGATGCGAAGAAAGATCGGAACGAATCGCTCGATGGAATCAGGGCATTAAGTGCTTTGGCGTTACTCATGTCACATAAAGCTATGGTCCAATTGTTCGGTCCTTACGTGGATGGATATAAAGTTGCGGAACATTTCGGTCAGAGTTGGTCAATTTTGGGTAGAACGGCAGTTTTGCATACAGACACATTTATATTACTAAGCGGTTTTTTAACTGCTAAATCAATGGTACGGAATTACGCAGCGAATCAAACATTGGGATTTAGACGGATGTGCGTCGACAGGATGTTCAGGTAAATGCAAAAGTCAATTTTAATCGTGTTTTATTATATAAAAACAAATCAATCGCTGTCCGACTTTGAATCGGAGCCTGATCCGGATCTTGAATTCGATCTTGATCTCGATGGGGATTTAGAGGCGGAGCGAGATCGAGATTTGGAGGCGGAGCGAGAACGTGATTTGGAGACGGAGCGGGATCGAGAGCGCGATACCGATCTGCTTGCCGATCGGGATCGTGAACCCGAACGGGAACGCGATCGGGAGCGTGAAGATGATCTTGACTTTTCGTCGTCGTCGCTCTTCTCCTCATTATCGTCGGCTTCCTCCTTGTCTTTCTCCTGATCCGAACCGTGCTGGCTGCTTTCATCATCTTTCTTCTCCTCCGTCTGATCCTTCGCTTGCTCCAGCTCCTCCTCCTCTTCACCTGGCGGTTCGAGCTGCTTCTCCCTGTACCTCTGCATTCTGAATTCCTGCTCATCCATCGGCCTGTGCTGAACCACAAGTCTGGTCTGGCTCGGAGTCTGACCCACTTTCTGCCTGCGCTTACTAAGCCTAACTCTCGTCTCCAGTTCGTTATAGTAAACTGCGTCATCTCTCATAACCAAATAGTAGTTCTCTTCGTATCCCTTGCTCGCTTTACTCTTCACGTTCCAGTTGTATTCGCGCGCCATAATGTACTCGTAGTCTTGTTCATCCTGGTAAGGAACTTCGTTAACGAAATCTTCCTTCCTCTTCGTCAGAGTATCTTCCATCGGCAAAAAGTAAGCGACAAACTGTTCACCGCTTTCGTCCATAACACCGCGAATCATAGCCTGCGACATCTCCTCTATTTGAGCGGGCACCTGTTTTCCGACAGGCGCTGGATCCGAGTCGAAAATAACCTGGGCGCAAGGATACTTCCACAATTTGAAATCAGGATAAATATCCATCACCTCAACAGGTACAACATTAGGTTTACTGTAATGCTTCTCGATGGGCACCTTGGCATCAGCAAATGTCTTTTCGATAGCCTTGATTTGAGAATCTCTGTCCATGTACAGTGTTTCATTTTTGAGATTCTTCTTGATGCTGTAACCAACTTTTGCCTCAACTTTGTCCATGGTCTGCGGCTGGAATCTTGTCTGTTCTGTGGAAATGTACTCAGTACGTCTGAGCCAAGATACTGGTCTGGCATGATGTCTGGATCTCTTTGAATCCTGTGGTGTCAGAATATCTTCTTCCAACAATTTCTCATCAGCTCCATCCAAGTAAGCATCTGGGTCCACAGCGTAAATATCCTTATTGATCAAGTCTATATTTACACCCAAGTCATGTTCAGTCAGCACATCATATCTGTAGTTTCTCTCCAACGAAGTGGGGTTATATTGTATAAATCTACAATACACATGAACATGACATAAATTAATTTAAATAATTTATTTAAAAAAAAACACAACACTTACCTGGATGATTCAAATGGATACGCTATGAACTTCAAATCAAATGGAATATCTGGCAGTGTGTTGCAGTACTTAACTTTTACCATAAGTTCAGATCTAATAAGAAAAATTAAATATATACAAAATACAGCCAAAGTGCATGCAAATTTGAGTAAACTTACTTTCGTTCTCCTGGCTTCGCCACCCGTTTTTCAGGGTTCGTACTGCCACTTGCATTCGTATTATTTCCATGCTGAATAGTGGGTGGCATGTTTGCACATTTCTTTGATTCCTCCACAACAATAACTTCGGAATAACAATATTTTTACCAAACAAATACCCTTAAGCCCAAATAAGCTACAGCACTACCAACAATATACTTTTTAAATATAAAACTGTACTGTACCAACATGGCATATTAAATTATTACGGTGTTGGTTTGGTTGTATAACACACATTAATAATTTTCGCATAACACGTACTCTACTTAAATTAAGCAAATATTTATAAATATTTATAATACTTAACAATACAGATCTATGATGAGAAAGCATTTTTGCTCTTGTAAAATATAATTAAATATTTTAAAAATAATTTGTTTCTTTAGGATATTGCCCAGTTTGATTGTAACAATCATATTTTGCACTGAGATTTTACCGAATCTATCATCAGGACCATACAAACCAATGCTGGTCGGCCATCACGCGAACTTGTGCAGGAAATTTTGGTGGAGAAACGTGTTGTTCATCAACAACTTATACCCGTTCGAGGAAATGGTGAAACTTGCAACGAATTTCAGAATAATTTATCAATTCTGAAATTATTTTTACTTTCAGTGCTTAACTCACACTCACCAAATCGCGATCGACATGCAACTGTTTGTTGTTAGCCCTATAATAGTTTATTTCCTTTTGAAGCGTCGCATCTTCGGATATATCTTAGGATTCTCAATAATTTTAGCTTCGAGTATTTTGAAGTATTTAACAATCGCTGAGAGGGAATTGAGTTACATCGTTTATTTTGGAACATCGTGAGACGAAAAATGCTTGAAATTAAGTAATCTAATTATGTTGTTTTAGGGTATCTCAGCTTTTCGATACAGCTAATTACAGTTATATTCGTGCTACGCATAGAGTAGGGATTTACGCAATGGGAATCTTCGCAGCATTCACCATTAGGGATTTCAATAAATTCACAGTATTCATGAAACGCAACCCATCGTTATACGTGATTTTTGGGATGGGGAGCGGGCTTTGGGTGATGTTGCGGCATCATCGGATGGGTTTAAGCGCTTACGCTTACGACGCGAAGGAAGCTGCGGATTTCGGGGCGATCGGATCGTTTCTATGGGCCTGTTCCGTTTCCTGGACGATACACGCATCCGAAAATGATTACGGCGGTAAGAACTCGACTAGAAATTGCTCTTTGCGGGCAAGTTTGTAAACTTTGTTTATTTAGGATGGTTTCCGAAACTGTTGTCCTGGAAACACTTTGCGCACTTCACGAAGATTTCGTACGCCTTCTACTTGGTGCAATTTCCACTGCTCTTCCATTCGGTGGCGTCCACGAAGCATCCCATACCGTTTGACTCTAATTTCGTAAGTCGATAATCTGCTTGTACATAAGTACTCTCAGAACACATGGATTTGTTTTTAGTTGGAGTTGGGAGAAACTTGCCGGATGTTCTTAGCCTCGATACTTCTAACACTATTAGTGGAGATACCATTGAGAAACGTACGCAAATTAAATTGTCAATAAAGTTTTATTTAATCGAATAAATAACCATTTTACTTTGGTGTACAACAATATACGAGAGCTCGAAATTTTACCATTCGTTTAATTCACAAAAACAAATATCAAACACAGTAAAGAATAAGATAAGACAGTACGTGAATGTATGTGATACAGAGAAAAAGATTCAATTTATTATATAAAGATCAAAAATATATATTATATAATCAAACACTATATATATATTTTTTTTTGTTGGTAATTCATTGTTCGTAATTATTGATTTCAAAAATTATTTTTTTTTTCAAATTTAATTAACTTTCATATTTAACCACGTGCAGAAAAGGATAAAAAACGGTGCAAATATTAATACAAACGTTGTGTGTATGAGTTTATGGTTGTTTTTTTTTGCTTCATCTTCTTCATCTCAACCATTTTAAATTTCAATCTTTAAACATTTCAATATATATATATTTATTAATGTAATTTTTATATAGAAAAAAACGTGCCTCATATATCGTTATTTAATTTACTTACAAGTAGATTTATATAAATTTGATTGAATCAAAAAAAAAAACAAACATAGAATACAGGAGGAAACGTAACGAAAAAGGTATACAAATAATTTTGGACCCCAAATTTTCTTTTTTTTTTAGTTTAGTTTGTTCGTTTTCATTTCTATCCTAACGACTTTCCATCACTCGCATTTACTTATTTATGTTTTTATTATTTTTTTTTTAATTTTTACATTCCCTTTACTAAATCTTTTTGGTGTTCTCTCGAAAACAAAGCGAAACTGATAATCGGCCTAGTCCGAAAAAGGGAAATTGAGTTGAGCATTTCGTATTTACATCGAACGAAATCATTTTTTTTGTTTGTTTTTTTTGAAAACGGAAACTATAAATAGAGTGAAACAGTAATATAAAGTAATAGTAATGAAGACAAACAGGTTTAAACAATTTCTAAAGAGTTTCCTATATGTACACTAATAAAATCCGAAAGAATTATAATATTAATAATAATTAATGATAACGAAAACGATTCGCTTCTACAACATATGTACAATTTTGAATAGTTTTCCTAATCAATAGATCAAATCCTAGATGCTGGATGCAGCGATTTTTCAGTTCCAAAAGACACTTGTTCCTTGTTCGTTTTTCTTCTTCATCTTTGTTAACTTACTTCTTCTGCTCGTCTTCTTCCTTTACGTTTCTTCTTTTTTTTTTGAGAATTGAAAAATCTTGTATTTAATATATCTTTTACCATTTAAAAAATAGAATTATTTACAAATAGTGTGTGATCATTGTTTAAATTACGTTACGCTAGTGTTTCACCAACATTTATACAATATATATTTAGATTACCAATTTTTTTTTTTTGTATATAATATAGAATATAATTTTAATAAGATTGTCTTTTTAAGTTTGTTTTTCTTTTTGGGAATTCGTTGCTAAATATATTAATGTTTCCTTATTTACAACGAAATAAAACACGAACGAAGTCAGAAGTGAAAGAAAGAAGGAAAGAAATCGGAAAATCAAAAGAGTGACGCGCGAGTATTGCTCAAGAGGAGAGAAATTGAGGAATGTAATTTGTTGTTTAAATGATGTCGAATGATGATATGTGTGTACAATTATTTTTTTCAACATTATTATTTTTGTTTTGTTTTCATATCCGTTGGAAAGCGAGAAAATCTAAATTAAAGAATAAATAAATAAAATATATTATCACATGTTGATGATATTACACGCGTATTTATAGTGCACGTGTAATGTTATGTAAAAGAGAAGAAATTAGGAGAAACTTTGATTTTTTTTTCGTTTTACAGCTAATTGAAAAAACCCTAATGAGATTCTCTTTACCTTAACTTTGTTTTTTTTTTTAAATATATCTGTTTTGTTTTAACTATCTTAAAAATCGTATTGTTTAAGGCAATTCGAAATAGAGGAGAGATTAATAATTAATAAATATAAGTCGGGATGGAAGTCCCAATCTTATTGCTAGAAGAAATAGTTTTTTTGTTTTTGGTTTCTTGTTTTCCTAGACGGTCGTTCCGACGTCAGCGGAGACGATCTGGTAGTGTTCTTGACCTTTGAAAAGAAGCAAACAATGACGATTACTCAGTTTCTTTTGTTGTTGTTGCCAAACGCATCAAGTTTACTTTCTAGGTAAGCGGCGAGTTCGTGATCGTCCGCCTGAAGAGCCAAAAGTCGAGGAGTCAGACCTCTGCTATCGAGGATGGTGAGGGAAGCTCCACCGGCGACGAGCATGCAGCAAACCGTTCTGCATTTGTAGGTTGCAGCCTTGTGGAGAGCCGTCTGGCCGAGGTTCGAGTCCTTCATGTCGATCAGGACGCTGGGCGCCTGTCCCAGCAAATACTTCACGATGTCCCTTTGATCGAACCTGGCCGCGATGTGAAGCACCGTCTGCCCTCCTCCGTCCTTGCTCAAGAGCGAATATCCTTGCGTGTGCAATTCTTTAATCTGCAAAGCAGCAAATAAAAAAAATAATAGGATTTTCGTAATTTGCAGAATTCACTCACGGTTTGCAGATCGCCGAGTCTCGCAGCCCTCAGCAGTAAATCGCTCGGCTTCTCATTCAGGCTTAAATGAGAAAACACACGATTGAATACAATAGCAAGTAGCAGAGAGATCCCCAAACGTAGCGTATATAAATTAAACTATATTTCACGCTTCAATGAGGGGATCAGAAAATTGCAAATTTCTATACTTTTTTTTTGTTTTTAATTTTGTGAAGAGGCATGCATAAAAATCTTACCTAAACGTGTTGTAAGATTCTTGAGATAAGCCAAAGAGTCGTTCAGAGACGCTGCATGCAAATTTGAAGAGAGACAGAGAGAGTCAAGAGATGAGATGAAAACGGAAAAGATGCACACACACACAAAAGTGTTTTATTCATTGGGAAAGACGACGAGAGACGCACACAAACAAACAAGATCGATACAAAACAAAAATGAAACAAATAATATTAATAATCATAATTTGACGAAACGAAAAGGTAGAAAAGAACGACGAGGACAAAGAATTTGTGATTTTAGAGAAACAGAGGTGCGGTGTAAATATACTAATTTTTTTAAACTGCGGTATTTTTGCATGGTTTCGTGTCACTAGGGTCACTAGAAAAAGGAAATCATAAATGAATTACACTTGCATTAAGAAAGAAAGAAAAAATATAAGAAAATCATTATCTTATTGCAGAATTAATCGTTTGCAGGATAATAATAATAATAAAAATAGGTGTCAATTCTATTAAATTGCATTGGTGCATTGGTTATTAAAGAATGCGAGATCTAAATCTAAATAAAGGGTTTAGAAGCCGAAAGTTACGGGGGAGCAGTTTTCGAAAATTGATTGTTTATACAAGCGACGGTGTCGCCTCTTGTTAAATATTTAACGGACCGTTACCATTGCAGAAGCATGCGCGTTCCCACGTCCGAAAACTTCCTAATTAGAATCAATATTTAAAGTGCTTTAGAGCGGTATTTACGTAGACTGCGACCTCATTCTTCGCTGATGTAACAACAGTCGCTCGCAAAAGAAAAAAGAATTTATTACGTTCGTATATGAGAATCACCAATTTGGAACGATTGATGAGATATTGTTGTAATTTGTATTGGTTTTTTTTATATTCAATTTCCTTACACTTAGTATAAATTCAGAATTTTTATCAATTTTGTGAGCGCGTTTGGAGCAATGCTAAAGAAAACAAATTGAAAGCGTCGTTTCTAAACAAAAGTGGTCTTCAACGCCGTGGGGAATCTTAATTGTATATTGATTACAGTACACAACATTTGTATGTAAAACTATGTTTATACATACGTTATTAAATACAATTAAATAGGGCAAAAGACTGGATCCTTTTGGTTATTGCTTATAGTTAAATTATCGTTTATAATTAACGATTTTCGTATAGGTAAATTATCAGAGTCAACACCTGCAATGTTAATGGGTTTATATCGGGTGATTAATTGTACATATTTCAATTAAGTTTTCATGAACAAATATCTGCAACAGTTTAGTAATGTGTAAATAGTAATTATAATAATTATTCAAAATAGTCGAATCATTATTATTGCTCGGTGGTGAATTCGAGAAAGGCTTTCAGAGTTTATTCGTAATAAAGTAAGGTGCGAAGAGTCCGAAGTGTGCGAAAGTACTTCTAGACGTCGATCAAAGGTTTGGTGTAGATATAGGCTAGTGTCGAGATAATGCGAAAATACCTTCGGATCTTAATGCCTTGCTGCGGCGATGATGGATGCTTGCTGTCTCCGTTGGACAACTCCTTGGTTGTTGTTGTTGTTGGCACGTCTTCGGGACTCTGGGCGACCTTCGGAGACATCGGCGGTTGGTCACTGGGTGAATCTAAACTGCCCTCGTCGCTGTATAAGTGAAATCAAATGATATTAGTATGGGAAATGTTTGTTTTGGTAGAGCTTCAGCACCTGACTCTCATCTCCGGGATGATACAGTTGTTGGAGCTGATCGTGGATATTGTGGCTGGGTCGTCGTCGGTGGGCGTTTGCGGTACGACAATCTCGCATTCAAGGATGTAAAGGGCCTCTGTGGAGATGTCAGCCACGTAGTGTAGATTTTCCTGCGCCTTGTCGATGCGGAAAAACCTTTCTGCCGTGCATGAGTCCACGAAGCACCAATCGCGATTCGACTCTCCAAGCAATTTGTTGATTTCGCCTCGGATCTAGGAGAAAGAAGGGATTTGGAATTCGCTCGAAATGGAAATACCTAATGGATGTACCTGATCCAAATCCGATGCGGGATTGATATCGAGCTGTCCCACGTTTTGGGCCGCCTGCGTGAGCAGATCTTTATCGTAGTGGTTCATCTCGTAATCCGACATGGAAATCTTGAGGATCGGTAGAGTGACGGGGCTGAGCTGATCCGCAGGCAGCTCCATAACTTTTCCGCCCTTCCTCTTAGCCAGCATCGTTGCTTTGTTGAGGAGGGAGAGCTTGATTATGGAAGGAGCCAGCTTGCATGCCTCCCCATCCACTTGCATCGGGATCGTCTTTGAAGTAACGATCCGCGCCGTTTTGCACTGAGTTATGCACGTTCCGTGTCCTCCAGCTTGCAGCAGGGGCTGAAACATCGCAAATTTCCAAAAGAAAAAAAGAATGAATACCGCATACTTTAAATGATATGATAAGATGGTAAAATACCAGTTGGTACGTCGTCAGTCCGACGACTTCGATGAGACCATCGTCGGTTGTGGGATCTGACGATCCCATTGAACGATTCCACGGATGAGTTCCTCCGCCGTAACTGGGAATGTTCAGGAAAACGACGGCGTGCACCTTGAGCTCCTTCAGCTTCGGCGTCAGATCTTTGCCGTCGCACTCGAGGGTGACTAATTCCGCCAGACCCTTCCACTTTCGCCTCAGCAAATCCTTTCCGCCCATCTGCCCGTAAAACATCTTATTTCGTAGGCGGGAATTGAAGCGCTCCGGATGCGCTTCCCGTGCCTCGTGAAATTCAAGCGCGATGTGAGCATCGACGCCCATCGAGAAGTAATTATTCACGACGTTCAGAGGCAAATTCTCTTTTCCATCATCTTTTCCACCTTCGCTCTGCGGATTCTTCTCCACCTCCAAACTCCACCTGTCCAGCTGCACCGTATCGCTGGACGCAAGATTCGTGAGGATCTTGCTGATGGGTTCGTCCGTGTATCCGCCGCCCCAACCCAATGCTCTTGCCAAATCATTTCCGGTGCCCAATGGAAGCACTCCAACCGCCG
This sequence comes from Nicrophorus vespilloides, assembly GCF_001412225.1. Classification (NCBI taxonomy): domain Eukaryota; kingdom Metazoa; phylum Arthropoda; class Insecta; order Coleoptera; family Silphidae; genus Nicrophorus; species Nicrophorus vespilloides. The sequence continues at coordinate 29,017 of NW_017095872.1, forward strand.
GCACCGGACTGATTTCGATTTGATCGATGACGCTCAGCACCCAACCGACTGTGCCATCACCACCGCATGCCAAGATCCTCAAGTTCGGAACGTTCTTGAACATCTCCAGGCCCATTTTCGGTCCTCCCTGGGTCAGATCAAACACCTGTCTAGGATTCAGCAGCCATTGGAACTTCTGCAGAAGCTTAGCGCCCTGATTGCCGCCCGACTTCGGATTGATGAATACTATGACTGGTCTGATGCCGGTCAACGGTACCGGCTTGATTATGAACGACCTCGGATCTTTGGGTTTAGGTTTAGGTTCTTTAGGTTTCTTTTTGCTTGAGGATCGCTTCTTCGGCGACTTTCTCAGCGAAGATTTGAACGCACCTTTTTTGGGTAACTTCAGAATCCACACGGGTGGAACGATTATCGTGGAGTGCACTCCCATCTTACAATCCTCTTCGATCCTCTGTACATTGAAACATGACTCCTTGTTGTGGTAGGCCACCTTGCACCAAGAGCAGCACAGCGCAACGATCTCCTTATTACTGAACGACAGTTTCGATTGGAACGACTGCAACAGACGTTCACAAATCACAATTAAAACAATTACAATACATCACATTTCACATCAGAAGCAACAAAAAAGCGTACTTTATATTAAGATATAAATACACAATACGGTTGCCTTGAAATGAAAGACAATCCAAATAAATCTTGCGTAAATTGAGACGTTTCAAATGCGTAAATAAACATGTGGAATAGTTTTGGCTCGGAAAAGGCATGCAGATGCTTCACGTTAAGTTTCAACATATCTCTCATATTTTCCTTATTTCGTTATTTCAGATGCATTAAACTTCTTATTTTAACAATAATTTCTAAATTTATTTCATAGGAAAATTATTAATTTAAGAATAATTATTAAGACGTTTAAAATGATCTTACCTTTCCACATTGTCGGCATTTTCCTTTCTCTGATCTTCGATGGACCCAATGGTGTTGGATGGTTGTACGCTCTCTGTATTGTCGTACGCTGGAATCCAGGAAACTGGGTTTGCAGGTGAACTTTAGTCGATCCAACAGATTGCCCAGGCAACTGTGATGAACCACGACGTTGCAGGCGGAGCATTTCAAGCGCGGACCGTGCTTCTGCACACATCGTTCGTTACAAGTCAATGCCAGTAAAATAAAGGATAACTCTTGGAATTTTTTCACTTACAGTGCAATCCGCGTCGCCGACGTAACAAAAGTCACCGGAAACGGAAGTCGGCACCCAGAGGTGATCTCCACTGATGGCAGTATCTGCCCAATCTGGAGTCGCGCGAAGTACTCTCTCGCCTTCCGGACCCCTTCTACATCACCCAACCAACCAACAGGAAGAAGAAGAAAAAAAAACGAAATTAGTATTTCCTAAATCAAATTTAAACAAAACTCGGCGAAGACCTGTAGTGCTTAACGTAATTTCGGTATCTGTAGACGCCGCGGCGCCTCGCGATAGGCCTACTACGTCTGGTGCTCATCATTCGAAACCCGGAAGCAATTACATACCAGATTGCTATGTCTCTATATTCTTTCCAACTTAATTTGTTGTTGTTGCTTCAGGATGGAACGGTTTACATAATGAAGCGCACGCGCTTCCAACGCGAAACCTCAAAGCATCCTTCATTTACCAATTACTCAAGTTAAAATTACCGAATTGATTAAACGCGTTTAATTGGAAAACTGCGCGTTCGTTACGTTTCCTCGTTTAGTTCACTTTGCAAATTTAAGAAGAACAATAAAATAAACAACAAAACAAAAACCGTACGTACACTCTTCGTTCGACAGTTGCGCGAGCTGTTTAACTGCTGAAGCGGACACTCAGCAAAAACACTGATAAGATAAGATTGCCATCAGACTTTTTCGTGGTCTGTTATTACAATTACTTTTGTTATAATTATTAACATTTATTTCTTCTATTTCTTTTCTATTTCTTCTCTTCGAGGAGCGGCGGCGCTCTCCTTCGAAGACGAGACAACGTTCATTTGGCGACGCGCAATCAATTCGTGTGGCCTGGGTTCCCGTCGTCGTGTCTATCTCTCGATATGTATCGATTCGCAAATGAAATATTTATAGATACACCTACTACATCCCCCATCCACAGACAGAGCCGAACACACATACGCACATACGACCAAGCACGCAATAAACAAACATTTGCATAAAATAGAGGTGTACATGTGTGGTGTACATTGCGTGGGGGGGAGGGGGGCGAAATGGGAGAAACGTGTGCGGGACTGAGAGAAAGCGTGTGTATGTGTGTGTACATTTCGCGATGATTAAAATGCATGCAAAATAGAGAGGAATAAGCGACAAGAAACACGTAATACCATCGGCAATTAGCGTTAGGCAACCCAACGGTCAACCTGGGGAAAATTGCCGTGGAAAAGCCCATTGTTCCCTTCCTAATCGGCATTACGTAACCGGACCGTCGCGTTATCGGCGCTTCCACTTGACCGGATCGGATTCGAAGCGCTAATTCGATTGCATTAGGTTGTTCAATAAGAGCTTAAACATTGTTCTAAACTAATGCAACTTTCAACGAATACCATTTTAATACCGCCATTTAAATTACATAATTCCAGACGCATTCAATCTTAGCAAGCCAAGTTGAATCCTATAGTAGTCTCATTGTTTTCTTGATGAACTTTTTAGTGAACGACACTTAATTAAATTAGTAGACTATGTTCTATAAATGTGATTTCTTTTCATATAAATAATGATAAAGTGTTTGAAATACTTCCTGAGTTATACAAACAAATGATTTTGAGTATTTACCTCGAAAATAACATTAGTGGAACATTTGATATTTACTTACATACTAAAGTGCATTATATTAAAAGACGAATGTTATCAAATATATTAAATAATAATAATTAAGAAATGATATTATTTAAAGCTTTTTTTTTAGAAAATCTTATTAAATTCTATTAAGGTGTGTGAGTTGTCTTTGTTAGTTGTAACTATGACTACCATTTATTTAGTATAAATATCTTTGATGTGGGAAATAAAAGTGACGTTATCCAAGTTGTTGATTGTCATTAAGTGGAGGATGCGATTATTATGTCGTAGTCTATTGAACAACGTGATGCAATGCAAAAATTGCGAGTACGTGCGGATTCGTATTTTACGTACTGAAACGTAATTTACGCGGAGCGGAAAATTTGTTGTCGAGATAACTTACTCATCGTCGTCTGGTCAAACTCACGTGATATTCAATGGTAAGTATTCATTTTCAAAATGGCTATGGCCGGAGGAGGAGCAACAATTCTTTAAATAATATAAAAAATCGAATTGGAACCTTCTCACCTCAACTACCTCGTCGCTGTGTGTAAAACAGAATAGAAAAAAATCGTGTGAATTCATGGCACAAAATAAAACAAAACCAAACAAAACAAAAAAGGAAATGAAGTCAGATATGACACGTAACAAATTTTGTTTGTTACATTAAATTTAAAAAAAAAGAAGAGAGTTTTGTTGTTTTGAATATGCATGTGTATAGAGGGAGAGAATGTTGTTGTTGTTTGTTAGTTTCGGAACTATTGACGCGCACCGGGGGCATTTCGAACGGTATGCGAAAATAATTAATTAAATATTTTGCAATTACACATAAACGGGATTTGCGAGCGGGAATAACGAAAGAGTTTGTGTTTGTGGTTTTTTTTTTGTATGTGTGCTGACAGTTTGTGAAGAGTAGAAAGAGATCCATGCAGAGGAAATATACGTAGTCTGGTTGACATACCCGATGGATGATGCGACTGGAGTTGCGATGTTGATGTTATTTGTTGGAGGAGGTACGGCCATCGCGAGTGCCTTGTACCTGGCCTGCTCATCTGTGGGCAGTACGATGTCCACAGATCGTGACCTCAGATTCACGCTAGGTCCAGCCGGCACTTCGAGGCTTATCCCCGTGTGCTTGACTTCTTCCGTCTTCTGCTGAGACACCTTCGAAAAGCAGGAGTCCACGGAAGCTGCGCGGTCCCGTTTAACGTCGGGCACCTCGAGGTACACGTTGCGATTCGTCATGCCGACGTGAATGATCATCGTCGAATCATTCGCGGAATCGCCGGATGGCGAGACATCCGAACGTCCATCGAAAGGACTCTCGGAGACGGCGTTGGAGGCTGCGGCTATCTCCGAGTTGCAATCCGAAGACGGCTCAGAGACATTTTCCGTGGAACCAGGTTCCGCAAAAAATGCCTCTTGCCGGTGTATGGACCTCCGTCTCGTCGGAGTGGTTGGAAGGTCGTCCGCGGGGAAGCACTCAATTTTAGGTGATAGTGGATATGGAGGAGAAGATTCGCTCTGGGGCGTCGGAATCGTTGGAGATAAGGTGACGGTGATGCTGCATTCTGGTACCTGCACCGCCAACATCGCCTCCTCTTCATCCTCTTCGAAATCATTATCATCATCACCATCATCATCACAATCATCGCTGTAATCGCTGTGTATATCGGTAATTGAGGTCGTATTCTGTGAAGAAAGTGGTTCTTCGTCCTGCACTCGTTTGCTGTATTCCTCTACGCAGAGGCAATGAACGCACGTGGGCGACTTGGAACCTGAAGAACGCCGTCTCTGGAACCGTCTGGGCACCTCGAGGAAGTTGCTCGTTTCCTCGCTGGTAGAGGCACCCGAGTCCACGCTCCGAGACCTCTGGCTGACCTGCGGCACTCGCAGCAGAGATCCAATGCCGGATGAGGAGTCGGGGCTGTTCTGCAGACTGTTCTGACTCCTTTTCGCCTCCAACTGGATCTCGTCGAAAGAGGCGCTCCTCACCTGCTTGGGTACCTCCAGGCTGCTCTGCGTCTTCATCTCGGCCCCAGTTGGCGTCCGCGAACGTTTGAATGTCGTCCGGAGCCGGTTCATCTTGTCTTCGTCGTCGGTGGTCGACCTATGGTCGGCCTCAAACCCAGCCCATTCATTCTGTAACTTCACCAACATGCAGCAGTCCTCAATCCATATACAAACAATTACAACGAACACAAACAAACAGTTCAAGCCCATTGCATAACGAATTCATTTTTATTAACAAAATCTACACGAACAATTCCCGCATATATTTTTTATTAAGAACAACCCATATATAACCAACACTTTCTATATTATATCGCAAATAAGCATAATACAGGATTATGTACTATAAACTAGTAACTTCATGACTATAAATTTGCTGACATGATGAAATGATGTAATTCTGCAATGCGCGTTCTGAAACTTGCAACTTTCCTTCCTATATACTTCCAAGAACAACAATAAGATATTTAGGATGAAGATGTAACCGTGGCTCCACTTGTGCCCGAAGTCCCGAGAGGCGCGACGTTTGCAAGTTATAATTGTAGGAAAATCGTAACTTGCTCGAGCAAAAGCAAATTTCCGCTCAGATCCGGAGTACTGATTAATTAAATCATTTCTTGCTGCCGTCGATCGATAACTACTCACCGCATTGAGTTTGACTTTTGGATTTACCTTTTCTTTTGTTTGTTTTTTCTTCTTTCTAACTATGCGCGATGATGGAACAAATCTGCATATAATTAATCGGAGACTCATTATCCAACACGTATACAAATATTCGCGATCTCGAACGCATCGAAACTTTGAACGAGATATACTTCGATGCTCCAAGTACTAACATCATCATCCTCGAAGTTATAATTATATTCTTTGTTTGGACGAAGTATTGGCATTATAACATAAAATTTCAACATTGTCAATAGCCGGTAATTGGTCATCAAAAATGATATAATGTGGAATGTTTATTTAATGCAGTTATTAAACTCGATTATGTAAGAAATAAAACGTGTACATTACGATAATTATAGTCCTAGTTAATAACTCGTAATTGGTAATGAAAGGTGAAAGTAATAAGAAAATAATATATTAAACTTTATATTTTTGTGAATTTCTGGAAAACTATGATAGTTGGAAATAAAATGTGTGAACTTTTTTTTTGTCAAAGTTTGTATAAAAGAAGTGAACTAATCCGCACTTGGATTTATCTGTTCCGCAGTTTGGTAAATATTAAAATTATATTATTATTCTTGAGCGAAGCAATTTCCTTTCGTTGGAAAATTCGTAATTGCTTCGTTAAGACGCGGATTGGACCGAGTCTTTGAAAATGGTTTAATTAGCGGAGAGAAAGTCCCTTTTTCGCTTTGATGACAATATATCCCTTTTTCTCTCTCTCCAAGTTTTCAATTTACCACAGGCACATAACTTTCCTTTGTTTTTTTTTTTCTCTTTCCTCCCTTATTTTCATTTCATATTCTTTGTGGTCGTTTTTGTTTTTCCCTTAATGGAAAATTGCACGGATTAGCGCCGATGATATCGCGCATTCAGACACAATGAAAACGCAAATCTATCAGGCGGAGAAGTAGGAAATATGCACGTGCTGCTTTCGAGTATTAGTTGTTTTTATCCTCTGCGCCTCCGCATCCTCAGAGCATTAATAATTTCTGCTGATTAAAATATCTCGAATATCTATAAAAATATCTATATATGCACGGCGAGTAAAAAAAAAACAAGAGAACTTTATAGAGAGAAAGAGCGAAAACAAACGCGGAGGTAAAATAGCAGCGAAAAGCGGAAAATAAAAATCAATTTTCTCTCTTCAGCGTTCCTTTGTTGCTGGCTGCATATGCAAGAGGAAGCAGCCACCTCTGCAGCAGCAGAGGCGGTAGATAAATATTTGGGAGAACTTTACAATAGACGCCTTTCGCAAACAACTCCACCATTCACATTATTATTTAGGACGCACAATGCGGACTTATTTATAAATATATATATATATCTAAAAAAAAATGAATAGAATGCGAGGAACCTAAATTGTTAGAGCTGAGCGTCGTCTGTAAAAGGGAGGGAAAGGGTGAAAAGTAAAGCAAATTTCCTTTGTGCCTTTTTCGCTTTCCTCGAACGTTATTATCCTCGTTGACGCGTATCAATATTGGCAATCAACTATTGAATGGATTCAACTTCCTGGTAGAGTCTTATGCAAATTGCGTGTCCGCATGTTAACTGGGTTATCTAATTTACATCCCAATACGCTCGTGTCGTTCACCAAAAAGAACAGAAAACCAGACAATATCAAGTTTTTCAGAAGAAAAAATTTTTAATAGGTAATGAATCTTATACATTTATTTTATAAAGGTAGTTATTTATTATTAATATTTATTCATTGCACGATTACGATTTAATTCATAAATTTAATAATTTTCGTTTAATTACTTTTTTTATAGAATTATTTAATGATTTGCCATAATTTCAGTCTAGATCGATTAGTTCATTAAACAATTTTAATCGTAATTGAAATTTCCATATATAATCCTCTATATTAAAAAGTAAATAGATAAAATAAATATTTTATGAAACGTGCATTTAATTTAATACGCTTGGATTACGTCCAACATGCAATATCCATATTTTTCAATTAATTTGAGCCGCTCTTAATTATCAATCTGGAGTGTACAGTTTATATGTAACACTCGTATTAACACACGTAATGCGCAAGAGTAAAGGTAAATTGATTGCACTTAACGTGTGTGCGTGTGTGTGTGACAGAGAGAAAGCGAGCTTTTATCGGGAAAGTACAATGGAAATTTGAATTAAGTTAATTTGCGAAAAACAATGCTACATCCATTTTCCGAGTAAAGCAATTTGCCACGAGGGAGACGCGTTTCCCGGAGGGATCATGTTATATTATTAAAACTAAAGTAATGGAAACGGAAAGCGTATTTCTGAAAGCATAGATTCGCGTTCACAACACGACCTCGACCAGTGTAATTTAGATTTTATTTCAAGAAAATAATGCAAAATATGCAAATGTCTTCTACAATATTAATTATGAAATAAGTTCTATCATATTTGATTATTTTAATTTCTTTTCTATTATTAACATTTATTACAGGAGATTAAAATTAATAGATTTTTTAATTTTAATTTGTATCTTAAGTTTTGTTTTCATCATTAATTCCGAACATTCCCTAATTATATTTTTCCCTTTTATTATGAAGACAAAGAAGGACTAAAAGTTGTAACAAAAACGAAGTTGAAGTGAGCAAAAAGAAGTATACGTATAATGATGGGGATGTTTTTAAATGGCCTAGGGTTCGGAGATCGAAGGCGGCGGTAATGGATCCGCTCTTAATTAATATCGATATAACAGACAGAACGTAACTGCAAGAACCCGTCTGGCGTTTTTGTTTTTGTTTTATATCCTCCCCACACATACAAATGAAGAGCAAAGCACCCTGAGGGTACAAAACCGATTTTATCGTTCATTTCGCCTATTTAATTATGCGATTTGTTTTGTCTGCGAAATTGAAAAATTGCAAATTCCAAACGGTTCCGGATGGATAATTGGTACATGGC
>NW_017095872.1:37407-37648 GCF_001412225.1 Nicrophorus vespilloides
ACTTTTCGTTGAGTTCAAAAAAAAAAAAAACAGAATTCAATTCAACGCAGGAAGGATTCGCGGCGATGTAAGAAACGAATTAACAATCCCTTTTCGTTGGCAAAAAAAAAAGCAAAAACGGACAAGCAGAAGCATAGTTACGTGACCCCATTACGTAATTACATTTCGGGCAACATCAAAGGATCTGTTTACTCTCTCTTTCTCTTTCACTCTCACGCGTTCAATATGCGTAATTTTTCGC
>NW_017095872.1:37658-54519 GCF_001412225.1 Nicrophorus vespilloides
GAAAAAAAAGAGAAATTGGGAAAACTCGCAGCTGGCTTTTCTTTATATTCCATTTGCGTTTATTTATTTATCTCTCTCTCTCTCTCTCCCTCTCCTCTAAATAAATCATACGTCCTAATTGAATGCGACCTCTTTCCCTAAACAAAATACTGTTTGTTACCGAACTCGCCGCATCGATTTTATCCTGTCACAATTTTTCTTTTCTTTTTTTCGTTATTTTCAGGAAGAAGAGAATAAACATTTTTTTCCTTTTTTTTTGGTAAGTCAAGTCCACGCTCCTTCTGATTGATGATCGTCGATGATTTGTTTTTAGGGGGTTGCTAGCAAAGTTAATGGTATCGATTAAGGGCTAAAATTATTTTATTTTCTGTGCTTGTTTCATTATGTGCGGTATTTTATCTTCGTTCTTCCCACAAATTGATAATATCGATATTTTACTGAATACTGAAGATAAATTGCAAATCAATTATGTTACATTTTTAATTTCTTCAATGCATCAAGCATAATAATATTATTAAAAAATAATGTTCATTAATTCATGTAAAATCCAGATTATTTAAAATTTTCAACATTTTTAAGAATATCAAGTTGCCTATGGAAACATTTTATTTACATACGTTACTATGTCAGTCTCAAAACAAACAAAAGAAAAACTTGAGCAAATTATTTGAGCGTAACGTAACCTCAATTGGATATCTGACAGAGCGCAACAGGTAAAATTTAAAATGTATCTTCAATTTTACAAAATTTAAATTATTTCTATCCAAACTTTTCCTGAGTAAATTAATTTAATTGATCTAAAAAAAAATCACTTTCTTTCCTACAAATTTACTTAAGTTTTACACCGATTTGTTGTACTTGTACTTATTTCTTACTGTTTTCTTGTCCTTGTAGTTTAATACCAAAATCTACTTATCACATAAGATTATTTCTAAAAGTATTATTATAATTTCGTGTTAAAATATAACATTTTGTAGAGAAAATGACAAAAAAAAACAGCTCATCTAAAATGCGTGTGTAATAATTGAAGCGTGCATTTTCAAAACTCGTTACATATCAACAACGGTAATAATAAAAATAAAAAAAATACTGGTCTCGTTATATATTATTTTGTTTATGCATTTTTGAAACAGTTCGGTGCGCAGTTCGCGAGTAATTAAAATCTATCGAAATTCCACCAAAACATCACGAATTTCAAGAGTCGCATTCGCCACAAAAAAAAAAGAAAATAAAACAAATAAATAATAAAACAAATGCCGCAATTCTAATTAGGAGTTTATGTATTGATATTGTTTGTTTGTTGTTTATCTGTTGCGTAGAAACATAATTCAAAACATTTGATTTCCGCTTGCTACATTTATATTTTAACGTATCTAACGTCAATTTCAATGATTTCTTATGTTTTGATAATTTATAAAAATATAATTATATCTTTTGCAATCTGTTAGAGAAAAAGACAAAGAATACATCAATTAGAATTGTTGGCAGAGTTTCAAAGAAGTAAATTAAATTGAAATATAGTGATTTGTTGGGACGATTTCCTATTTTTTCTTTTTCGAAAATATATAATGTATTATTTCATAATGATTGTAAGTCATTACAAAAGAAAGTAACAAATCGGCGTGACGCAATAAATAAAAGGATTTCTTTTAAGCAATTGTAAGTTGAAATTTAATTTCGTTGCAGGTGACAGTTGGCTCAAAGTATTAGCGAAAAAGTTCGAAAGAGGACAAAAAAAAGAAAGACAAAGAAGTCTTAACACTAGTGAAATGAGCGTAATTAACCATAATTCTTCTTGCTACGACACTTCCGCGTCCAATTATACTTGAAAACTTTATGTATAAATAAATCTTTTTCCCAACACACTTTCCGCGTTTCTTCTATTATGGATGGAACGGTCGAAAGGTTACGGACAGGAAGGGTTTATCAATTTGGAATCTGGATCAATTGAACGTGGGATGAATTTATGTTTCGTCTTAGAATTTTCGGACGTAATGAATAGAGCATGTGTTTATGCAGGTGAGGTGGTGTAATGTGCAAATATACAGGGTGGAACATCGAAATTTGTGGATTTTCATCCTACACCTGGATGGTAGTCGGCTCTGGCTGCTCTCTCTATTGATTTTGCCGTCGCGTTTCGCCATTAAACCGCATTGGAGAGACAGAGAAATGCGAACGGGGTGGCGGCGACGAAGAGGGATCGCCGGCAGACCTCCTCTCTCCCTGACTGCCACCACCACCCCTCACCACCCCTCACCACCCCGCACAGCTCATAAGGGGGGCAAAGGGGTTGGCAAAGAGGAGACAGCAAAGGGTGTGAGTGAGCGAGATTGATTGATCGGATGCGCTCTTCCTCGCGAAATTCGTCGGCGTGTGTCTTCTTCGCCGTCTCCGTCGGCAGCGGCGAAGAAGAACGCTAAAATCTCGATGACAAATCTCGTATGCAAATGAGTCGGATTCCCCGACGCCGCCTCATAAATATTAAAGAAAGTCGAACGACGCTCAAAGAGTGAATGAGAAATAATTAAGAATTATCGGAGGAAAATAGGCGACGAATTCCTTCTTCGGTCGCCCTCAAACTTTTCAGCATCGTTTTTTTTTACAAAAAAAAAATCATTCTGAAGATCTCAATATAAACACCTACATTTTAAAGTAAATACCAACTTTTTAAATTAAATTTACTTACTTTTTACTTTTTTTTAATATAGTCGAGTTAGTCAATTTAATTACTTTGAAATACACAAAATAAATATTTAGAAACAACTATACTTTTTTTTTAACAATTAATTATATTTTCCAGTTAGAAATTTAATTTAACTACAGATTCACGAAAACTATCTTTTTTTGTTGAAATTGCAGAAATATCATTCAGAAAATGCACATTTTATTAGTTTGAACAAATTATATAAATTATTTTCAAATAAATTCTAATTGAATGTTTTAAATTATAATAAATTCAATGAAAAATTTACAATTTTTAATTCATTAAATTATCCAAACGTTTCTTTTTATGTTCTTGTTTTCTTTGAGAAACTAAAGACGTTTGAGAAACTCGTAACGAGAACTTCGGTACAACATCGATTGCGATGTACGCAAGTTAATTGGATTACCGTATCTTCATATTTTTTTTTCATTGCCTTTAAGAAATATATATATATATATATTTTATTTGTATATTGAGGAGGAGTTTCTGAAAGGTTTGAAGTCGTAACAAGCAAGCTGTAAAAATGTATGCCGGTTGGGGGAAGTAATTGCTCTCGTTAGCCTCTCTGAAGTGGTTCATCCGCAAACTGCTGTCAGCGTATAAACTCGCATGCACATATTTTCACATCCCGGAAGAATATTATCACATACTTTTTTTTTTGTATTCAGCTTATTTCCAATCCGCATGTCACATGCATACCAAATCGTCTCCAATTTATTTTATATAATATATACATATATATTTAGTTCGTATACAACATATTTGATCAAAAATCAATACAAAGCAACGATAAAATAAGTCAATAATAACACAAATAATTCATGTTTCAAATATTCAAAATTGTTATCAAATTGATTTTTGTGTATGATAAATCTGTTAATTCAAATAAATGTGACGAGTTTATATATCTAAATTTTAGGTTTTTTTTTAAACATATTTTCATGTAGATACATATTGGTTTAATATGCGAGTTTGTAGTCAATTGAATTTCATCGGAATTCGCAAACAAATCAATGAACGAACGAAAAAAAATAAACATTGAACAAAATTGTATTGAATAGAGAGAGTTTGCAGTGTCGAAGGGTTTCCATTAAACTACTACCAATTTAATTTCACTCCAGGGAAATTCACGATAACTGCTTTTTATGTGATGTTCACTAGATGTATATATTTCTAAAATTAATCAGTAAACTATTGGGAAATTTAGGAAAGTGTGATGATATAGTAATTTTATTTTAAATGTTAATGTTATAACATTTTTAAACAAATTAATTTTGAAAAGTTTTAATTTGATTTTAAATTCTTGTTATATGTTAATAAATTTGTATTGTTGAAGATTTTTGAATTATTTTATAAAAATCATTGTGATAACTTCATAACTTATAGCTGAGAACATTTCTTGTAAATATTTACTGAACACGAAACCCAAATGCGGGGGCCCTATATCTGCGGATAATGGACTAGAGAAATTGCGTTCGTGCGAACGGATGGTAAATTGGCGGTGCTTGTTGCGGATGGAGAAGAGAGAAAGACGAAGTTGGAGGATGGGAAAATGAGGATATTTATGTTGCAATTTCATTTATAAATTGGGTACAAACGTTCCTGGAGAAAACCAGAAACTGTGTGGCGGTGTGTTGCAAACAGAAATAAAGCGAGTGTGTCCGCAAACTGTAAGAAAGAGGAATGTATGGACGGACGACGATAGTTTTCAGACTTGAAATTAACGAAGATATAAATGTGTAAGTGACTAAAACGTTACCAAAATGGAATGCAAGAGAGAACTTTTATCACCAATAAAACTTTTATATTAATAATTGCGTTTTCATCATTGTTTCGTAATTAAATGAGTGAGTGATAATTTAACAATATTCCAAATTATTCAATCTTTATTTATAAATTTATTCGACTTTAGATGTTTTTGCTGTAAAGTACGAAACTGCGAGGAAGACTTTGATGAGTTTTGTTCGATTAAGTTACACTGCAATAACATCATATATATATAAAGTTTACTTAAACATGTTTACTTTAACTTTCCCGAACTGGTCAGTCTGAAGGAAAGCAATTTACTAACGTTCCCAGTTGGCCCTGAAAGTAGCAGCAGTTAGCTCATATTTGTTTCAACACATTTATCCATTTATTTAACCATTACTTATATTTATTTAACTGTTTCACTTCTTTTCATTTATTGATTTATTTTATACTATTATAGAAATTAAAGCAATGGAGCAAAATTCATTTCACCAACCTTATTTTCAAAGTTTGTAAGTGAAAATTTGTTATTTCAAATATCTATTTTTATTATATTTATTTAAAAATTAATTAAATTAATAATTTTCTTTATAATTTTTATAGATCATGATATTTTTCAATGTGTTTGTTTGTACTGGGTCACCGATGCAAGTACTTTCGCTTATAAATATTGTTTAACTTTTGACTAAAGTAAATTAAATCGAAACTGGGACAAAGCAGGTAAGCACGTACGTATAAAACTTGTGTTTTGTTTGTTTGTTGTTGTTTGTAATATATCCATGCTAATTAAAGGACAAAATGGGAAAAAAAAAAGAATGAGTAAAGGACACGATAAAACAAGGTGTAATAATGTATAGGTGTTTTTTGTTTGAAGAACTTAGGGTTGAGTTGGCGTCGGTGGTTCAATGCACCGATGGTCACAGGCCGTGACGTCACGCGACGCCCCCGTTCCGTGGGGGGGGGCTGCAAGAGGCGTCCGATTTCTCCGTTTTACCATTATTTTTTTCTCCTCCTCCTCCTCAACGAATTCCATGAAACTTTTTAATTTCAGCTGTGTAATTCCACCAGCTAAAACGTACGTGTATGCTCTTTTCTCTTTCCCTTTCCACCTACGATCCATTCATCCTTTCGAGTAACTTTCCATGCACGTACACACAATCATCCACCTACACACACACACCTTTCATCCTCCTCCTTCATTCAACGATCGATTCACAAAGGCCGCCGGTAATTGCTATGCATCGCAAGGAAGAAGCGGATCGTTTAGAGTTTGATGGACTGCCGTCGAACTTCCGCCGGAAGCAGGTCGGGATTGGTCTAAAATTGGACGCGTTTTGGAGGATCGAGGATGCCGCGGGATGGTGGTTTTTGGTGAAGGAGTGATTGAATCAAGGAGGAGCACATCTATGGAATTGCCCTCGAAATCTCCGCGACACCAAAAGCACAAAAGACTACTTTGCATTAATTAATTAATTCCTTTAACGCAATTTGCTCTAAGCAATTACCGTTTTTGGCGCATGAAAAGGCACATTTCCTCCAACGAACACATACACTTTTTTTTTGCTCTCTTTCTCTCAACACATTTCAACTATCCTCGACATTTTGTTTGCCTCTCCACTTATTTGATTTCCGTTACTTTTCATCCCTTCAAAGAGAAAAACATTAATCTGATATCTTCTGTTCATAAACGAAAAGTGAACGTATTTCAACATAAATCAGGATAACGCATGTTTGCACTAAATACACAACATCATCACAATTAAGAAAATTCAATAATATTAATTCAATAGTTACAGCCAAGGATAATATTAGAAACTTTTTGTTATTAAAAATTCATATTAAACTTAATGTAAACATTTTAAAACATTTCTATTTTTTAATCAATATTGTAGATTTCACGTTGAAATAACGACTTCCAGACACGATTTAATTTAATTTCTCTCCGTTAATCGATACATGGAACATGATGAATAGAATATTATAATTTACTTATTTTATTGTTTTTCTCAAAACTACAATAACCTTCATTAATTATTATCTTTACAGCGTATTATACAAATAACGTTCTGTTATTGTTTTCGGTTAATTAGAATTTCGTGCATTAGTTTACATAGTCTATATCTCCTCAGGGAAATTCGCGTTTGTGAGTTCAGCAAATGATTATTAGCGTTTAGATACACTTAATTAGTTTAGAAACAGAAGCGATTACATATTTGCATATAGAATTGTTTAACATTTAGATTCATTTGTTGTGCATAATATAATAAAACAAAGTAGTTTACCTAGTCAACTATTACGACTTTCATGTTTAGAAAATCTAATTAATTTAGCAACTAAAGCAGTAGTATATAATAATATAAAAATATTTAGATTTCGTAAAGTTTACTCTTACTCAGAAATTAATATAATAATTGTTTAATTATACAAACAAATGTTGATACACTGTTGTTTTCAATTAACATGAATTTCATAATAAAATGTTCATCAGTTTCAGGCGAAAAAAACAAAAAACTTCTTCAAATGCAGCAATTCTTTGGGGAAATACGATTTTTGTATTCATGAAAAGTAATAATAGAAAAATATGCGAGATTTCCGCTTGCGCCGTTTCCCTCGAAAACATCAAACCACGAAAACTTACCCACGTCTTACGCTACATTTTCTTTCCTTTTTTTTTCTACTTCTCTTTGGGTTTCCTTAAAGCCGTCGAATACGCGTGGAACTCGGATTGGAATCGACGTGAAGGACATTATCGAAGGGTGGAACAGACGTATACACACGGACGTACGTGAACAAATACCGTTACCGGCTAAAAACCCACTGTCATCCAGATGAAAAAAAAAGTGAGAAAAATTGGATTCGCAGAAACACATTTCATCCTTCGGGACGCATCCGTTAGGAAAATACGAAACAAGGAAGAAAAATTCGATTGGTAGTTGGAATTTTTCGGGTGGGGAAGTTGGAAAACCGAATGAATATGCATGTATGGGAATTTGCATTTTGCCTCTCTCCCCAAAAGGGGGGCGATTTCGTGCGGATTATTACAATTTTTTATTTTATATTTTCGAAAAGGACTTTTGCGTGGATTCGTCGCCTAATATTAGCATACAACGTGGAGTGGTGGAGCAAACGAATCGAAGAGGAAATGCAAACACCGGAGAGGCAAAGATAACAAACATCCTTGGGAATTGATCCTTCCAAGATCGCTTACTTTTTACGTCTTAAGCTCGGAATGAATAATGTTTTACTCGAAAATGATTCAGAGCATTAATTACACGAAGCTCGAGCAAATAGAAATTTTCCTTTTATAATAATCAGTTATTTTTATGCTCCTTTTTTTCCTCAAGTATTTTAATTTCATTTTCATAAAGTACTGAAAAATGTCCAGAAACTTTGGAAAAGAAATTAATTTTCGTAAGAGCATACATTTATTCTTTCACCTCATTTCTATAGCAAATAAACAACATTTTAAATATAATTCTTCTATTTATTCTCAGAGCATAATTGAATTTTCTTATAATGTAATAGTGAAATTTAACTATTAAAATTACTTTGTAAAAGCGCATAAAACTATTTACATAATTCAATTTTCATATAACTTTAGACGGAGAACTTTTCTTCTTCGGATGTACTTTACATAAATTAAAAGCTTAATTATTTAAATTGCATCTTACGCTTTGAAAAGTGCCGAGATTATGCTAATCTCTCGGTACACGATGAATTATTTTAAAATATAAAAATTAAAATCCATATACAATTTAACACCATTTTCTTTGTTGATTTTATTTTATAATTTCATTCATAGTTCATTCCAATATTTATAAAATGCTTAAAATTATTAAATTTCTTATTAAGATGTTATTAATTGAAGAGTTTATTAATTATTCAAGTAATTAAAGTTTAAGTTAAATATAAAATTCTGTTCGATGATGAAAAAAAAAATTAATTCTTGTTTGTCGGTATATTCGATGGAGCTACATAATTCGATCAAAAATAAAAAGATATCGCATCGAAGTGGAATCCGCTACTAATTACAGGTTTCCAGGGGGGGAAATTGAGTTTTCTACAAAACATTGCATAATTAATGCCAGTGCTGGGCATAAATAGTTTAGTGAATGTGTGTGTGTGTGTGCGACTATCTCGCTAACAGCATTCGGTAGATCGATAACTTCCCCAAATTGATGCGACCGCCAATGAATGGATAATTCTCAAATAGGAAATCGAATCGTTACCGGAAATTGGACAAAAAATTTGAATTCGTTAATTTTTCGGAAAATTTTCAGAAATTAAGAAAAAGAGGAAAGTACTTGAAATCGAAAAAAAAACAAAAGGACTTTGAATTTTTGAAAATTTTAAAATGTTTGTAAAACCGAAAAAGCTTTGCATCTACATTTATTGAAAATGTAAGTATGAAAAGTAAGTGTATTGTGATATAAATTCGTATCGAACTTCATCCCCCTAGGTTGCTAAGGGATGATGGCACACAGGCTGCTTTTTCCAACAGCGTAATTTATTCCCTTTGTACGGATGTTGCAAAAAGGGGATTATATATTATTTAATACTAGTGCAATCCGAAAATAGAAAGCGGAGATACTGAGCGCATCAGCAGAAGCAGCAAAAGCATCAGACGCGCGACCCTTTTAAAGTACGCGAAAAAGCGCTTAAGCTGAGGCGTATGGCAAGGAATGTTGGGAAGAGGATGAACATGGATGAGGATGAAGCGAAAACAAAAGGAATTTCATGAAAACCTAGAGAATTAACAAAACCGTTGTAGTTGTTCCTGAATTCTATTAACGCGTCTAATTAAGACCCGAAAGGCCGCATAAAACCTATTTCCTTGTAAATCTCATACGAACGTTATCTCCAATAATCACAAATAAATTCACGTAGATATTTTTAAAAATATCAATTTTAAATAAAATATCAAAAGGTTTTTTTGTAATCACCGATACAGCAGATTTTAATCCACAAAATCCGGATTTTTTCCACACAAATAAAATCCTAGAAATCCCGATTATTGCATGTATTCACTCTTTCGCTTTGCTGCTTTTGTAAAACTGCACAAATATGTTACGCATTCAACGTAGTAAATATATATATGCACGATTTTACATTTTCTGCTCATTTTACACAAATTTGCACTTTAAAACGTTTTTCACGTTTTACATTTTTAATTTGCAACATTTTCATTTATTCATTACAGTTTCAATTTGTAATATTTGTATTTTGCAAATGTTTTAAAAAAACACGTACACAATTCATTAAAAATTGTAGTTGTAATATTACAAAAAAAAAAATTATAAATTTCTAATTTAACAAATTCATGCTAATAAATAATAAATATTTTACATTTTCCACTCATTTTACACAAAAAATTTGCAATTTAAAACGTTTTCATATTTTACATACATATATAACAGTTTCATTTTTCTATTAAATTTGTAATTTAACAAAGTCATGTTATTATGTCTATAAACTCTCAATTTAATATAGCAATGAGGATTGTTCGTGAAGACACGTACACTAAAAAGTATATATTTATGAGGCAGTGTTATCCCTGAAAGTTACTTAAAATAAGGCTAATTATAACGCATTTACTGTATGCTACTTCAATATGACTTGTCCACATTAGCATAAGAAGCTCCGGGGAACTGACACCGCACGTTTTTGAGTTAACGCAGCTTTCAACCCCTTTTAAGACTACAATTCCCACGCGATTTCTTCCTAATATGCGTATATTACGTGAGCAACTTCCCAAACTTTAAGTAAATGACATCAGCCTACTTCAATTTAATTTGCAGCTTAATTGCATTAAAATTTAATATAAGCAAAGTTTAAAGAATTTCTTACATTATGTAAATATAGTTTATATTATTTTAATTATGTAATTTTAGATATTTACTCATGTATTGTGACATAATTGAAATTATATAAAAATGTGATACATTTAAAGAAAGTGATGCGATGCGTTTTATGTTGAACAATCGTTTACTGAAAAAGAAAAAAAAAACAAGTTGTCAGACGTAATAAAAAAGAACGTCGAGTGGAAACAATAAAGTAAAGCCCTATTGTCGTAAACGATTTAGATTGTATCCAGAGCAGTTCGATGCGACCTCAGATGTTATCTTTACAATTCTAATTTGGTCTGAGCTTGAGCATCGAACAGGATCAATTATTCCATTGTCAATTCGATTCGGTCTCTCCTCTCCCAAATGGCGTTCATCGGCGGTCACGACTCTAGTGTCTGTATATTTTTTGTGTCTGTGTGGTTCAATTTCTGCGGTTGTTTTCAACGGTTGCGAGTGCTCTCTCTCGTTCCAATTGTTTAGGGCTTTCGTCTGCAGACCAGGGTTTTCGTAACCCGGCGCATCCACCGAATTAACCCCAGACCCCCATACTCTCTATGTATGTATGTACGTGCAAACAGTTTTTGCCGTCGTTTGTTTGTTGATTACGTTTTCCACCGATTTTATAACCCTCGCATTGATCGTCAACCCTCAGACGAGCGTAATTCTGTCTAACCTCGTGAAATTAGCAGGAACAACGTTCGTGTCCTATAAAAAAATAAACTCTTGTATTTTTGTTATTCGTGATGAGCTCGTTCGTTTTTTTCTTTCTGTCTTTCGCTATTCAATGCTGCAACGTGTTAGGGGATGGATGGATGGATGGTGGTGAGGGGTGAGATACACGCGTGCCAACAAAACAGAAGTTGGCTTAATTTGCTCGCTCGTTAAAGAGGAAAAAGTTCTCGCAGCACCTTTTTCGTGTGCGTTAGGGGAAGTCCCTAAGTACCTCATCTGAACACGGTTGAAAA
The DNA here is from genome assembly GCF_001412225.1 of Nicrophorus vespilloides. Taxonomy (NCBI): domain Eukaryota; kingdom Metazoa; phylum Arthropoda; class Insecta; order Coleoptera; family Silphidae; genus Nicrophorus; species Nicrophorus vespilloides. The sequence goes on from NW_017095872.1 coordinate 48,923, forward strand.
TAAAGAACGAGCGAACGAACGAACGAACGTAATTAATTTTATCGCAACATGCGCGCAATTAATTGCGAAATAAATCATCAATGAGACAACGTTAATTGACACTTAATTAAAATTGCCTGTGACACATTTGTATGCAACTTTACTTACTTCACTGCTCAAACAATTATAAACAAATTTACTATAGTTTTGATTAACTGTCACAAATTTAATAGAAATAAATGTTCATTACTTAAAATGGAAACTACTTAATTAATTGTGAAACTGAAATATATTATAAATTATAATTAAAAATTTATAAAATATTATTAATAAAACATAATTAAATTGATGAGCAATAAAGGGAAATAACTGGATTTGAATGACTAAATCAAGGAGATACTTACTATATACATTCCTCGGGATACTTAAAAGTTGAAGAGAATGGAAAAGATCGTAATATTTATTATTATGGTATAACATTCATGTCATTAGTTATCATTAACTGATTTTGTCTTATATTTTTTTAGTTATAAAGAAATAAAAATATCAACTTTAATCTAACTTTGAACTAAGAACTTAGAACTAAGTAATTATTAATAAAAATTGGAATATAATCGTAATATGAAATTGAATTGGATAGTTTCTTGAGTGGAAACAAAGTCGCTTTAGTTTACGCACTTAATGTTCACTTATAATGTAGAAGAAGCGTGCTAGATTCTCGGTGGATATTTGTAAAGGAAAGTTTTCGGGGAGCCGCTGATTTTTCAATGGCGTGAAAGGAAAATTGAGTTTTCCTCGGGACTTGTTTATTTTCATATTATTAGAGCTGAAAGGTAATCAAAATTTGTTTAGCGCCGAAGTAGCGATTTGCTGCTCGGGGGGTGTAAAGTGCTCTTTCGGCGCGACGCCACCCAATGTTCCTTTTCTCGCCCTTAAGGTCGTAAAACTCGGGACGAAACTCGCGCGCAACTTTACCAAAAAACCAAAAGGAAAAAATAATAAAAACAACAGAAACAACACGCGCAGGCTGAATTAAGGATTCAGTAGAATTGAATCAATTGAATTTCGTTGCAGCATCTTACTTACTCTGCCATTAATAAATGAAAACGTGTGTGTGTGTGTGTGATGTATTTTTAGCCAATGTCACGGCCAGTTTTTCGCGCTGCAAAAACACAAAACAACATAAATAAAACGAGGCGAAATGGAAGGACTATATTTACGGTCGTCCTCTCTCCCTCACTCCTCGCATCTCCGCCGACTTTATTCAGCCATCATTTATTTAAGCAGACTTAAAATGAAATACGGGCTGCGATGTGCGAGCAGAAAAGAAGATCTACTACGTTCTCTCGCTTTACTCCCTCGCATTCATTCTTCACTTATTTTTTCTCTTCTTCTTCCTTCCATCCATCCGTCGGTCGCTTTCCCTTTATATCTGTATTTCTCTCTGTCTGCTTCGTTTCCGCCCTTGCGTTCGCTTTTTCTTTTATTGCATAAGTAACGAGAAGGAAAATTCGTATCGTGGGTGAGTTGGGAGGTTTAGGTTGACTTTTGTTTTTAATGATCCGCGTCTGCCAGTCGCCGATTTTCCACGCGAGATGCAAACAAAATATATACGGACACTTTGCATGCAAATGACGGACGGCTGCAAGATCGGAATGGGCAAAAAAAAAACAAAACAAAAATGATATAACAATAATCGTAATACGTTGCATGCAAAATATACAGGACCCCACTGCTTCATTTGTTTCATTTTTTTGTTGTTTTTTTTTTGTTATTTTCCATGACTCGCCTCGTGCTTCTGGCAGTGATTGATGTCCACCTTTTTCATCCTTCCTATTTTGTTTCAATTGTATTATATTTCCTGGATGTTTCCACAAAATAAAAACTTATATTTCCTACGCTCTTGACTCTTGTCGCACAAAGCAAGTTTTCTCTAAAAAATGTTTCAAAATCATAGAATTATATTCTCACTGTATTTTGTACTTTTATTGTAAATGCGAAGAATATTTTGTCTCATTGGAGAGAAGAAAAACGAAATATAAATAAGAATGAGAAAGAATTGTGTTATTATTATATTTTTGTCACTGAAATATAAAACATTTAGAGAAATTCGATTTGCCGGTGATAATTATTTCACAGGTTATCGGATATCCAAACAAGTAGATTCCACTCGAAAAATAAGATAATTTAGAAACGTATCTTATGTTCATGTATTTTCTCCACTTTTCCTTTATTTTACTCTCATTCTTTATTCTTCTCGACCGACTTTTCTGGTCCACGTTGAGAGGAATTAGTGGAAGTAAATTGCGGCAATTACGTTGTGAAAGGTAGAACATAAAAATGTATTTTTATCTTTTCCTTCGACTTCTCATTTTTTTTTCCTTCGGCCGCGTATTTGTGTGGAATTTCATCTTGTCCCTCGCCACAGGGGATGAACTGTCGTTGTTGGGAGAAGCGTGGGGGGGGAGAGAGGGGAGGTTGGTGGCTTGCTTTGCAAAAGTAGAAGATGAGTCTCTTTTCCTTGGTATTAAAGGTGAAAACCGCACGTTTCGTTTCCTCTCCGACGTGTTTTACCTCCTTATTCGTCCACCCTTTTGGGGATGGAAGGGTCAGCCGTTCGGCGCCCGAGCGTAACGTAAGGTCTCCTCTTTAAGCCCCCCCGAGGTAATATTTTATATCGGGTCACGAGCTCAACTCCACGTCCTGTGGGGTTTTACACGTGTCCCGGCCGTTACGAGACACATCATGAACCAAATGCACCGAAACCGCAGCTAATTAAATTTCGAACTGCGCGCGCGTAATTCCATTTTACTTATACATTACGGCGCAGAAAACCGTCGAATATACAGGATGTTATCGTTTCACGTTCACTTAGAGCAATTATTGCCATCGAATTGGCCTTTCCATGAGGTTATTCATTAAAGATGCACGACACGACGAAGTTAATGCACGCCTCATGTCGGTCGACGCTCGACAATTTTAATACCAAGAATAATTTTTCATAAAGCTTATAATTAAATATCACAATTTCATTATTAAATTTAAATAAACTACACACAAATTACATTTTCTTAATTTTCACAACTTCAACATAACCATAAATTCAACATTCAGAGCCATACCTGCTCTGAATCACAGCAGTACTAAAACGTATAAACAATCCTCATATTTGTTTGTTTCTAATTTAACAAAGAGAAATAAACATTATTGAACAAAAATTTTATTTCATTTGAAATTTTGTAACAATATTTTTCATTTTACATGTTACAATTTTTTTAAATAATATTTGAACTTTGAATTATCCTTTTTATATAAAAATTGTGTTTTTCAAGCAAATTGAAAAATCTTCAATTACCAATGGATTTTCTATTTCAAATTGATTGTGCATATATAAAAAAGAAACAAGAACACGTTTTTTTTCTTTAAGTAAATAAAATCGTTTCTATAAGTTCATTTTTTGTTGGTATAAACCGAGGGTTGAAGAAATTGGGATATCTATACCAATTTTGTACGTCGTTATGTGGGAACGGTGACATGAATATTAAGTCCGCGCCAAAATTCATAAAATTCTCTCCCCTTCGAATAGATTTTTAGATTTTCCTCCTCTTTTCTCCAGGGTGAAGAAGGCAGGTTTTGTGTGTGGAAAATCTGAGGGGGATATCCATATTACTTTCAGTTTTCTGAACTTTCTGCTTGGGCAAAGATTTTCTCTTCACAATTGTGTCACGTTTCCTTATTGGAAACATTGGAAAATATAGCGTCATAGTGAGAAAATGTTTATATCATTTTTTTTTGCAATTTTGTTGTATTTGCAATAAAAAGTGAAAATATAAAAATTAAAGTATGTAAAAAATAAAATAAAGAAATAAGGAGGTACGAAAATAAACATGTTTCGTTCTTCCGGGAAATAAAATGGGAAATTGGGAAATACTTTCAGTTTGAGTGTATCTTTTATATGAGCGTGGAAAGAACAAAAAGACACGACGAACTTTTCCCCGTAAATAAATGAGAGATTCAAGTTTTCCAGAGTAAAAATAAATATATATTTAAATATATTCTTGTTCAATAATGCAGCAAGTAGATTTTTCAAACATGAACCAAAAGTTTTAGCAAACTGGATTTGCTAAAGTTTCCAAATATTTCATACTTTTTCTTTTCAAATAATCTCAACTTAAAATATATTTTTCTTATTACCTTGACTTTAGAAAATCAAATAATTTCAATGCTATAAAATGTGTAATTAGAATATATGTATTTTTATGCGAATATTCACGGAATTTAAAATGTAATTGTTACGTAAAATTCGACTTTATAATTGGCATTATCTGTGAACACTTTTATTCCGATGCGATGCAATAATGGTAAATGTATGGGCGAAACATTGTGGAGCCAACAATCGCGTGATTTATTTGCTTGCACTGGGAATTTATGAAAATTTTGCAGCGCAACAAAAACCGACGAGTTTTCGGGCGAACAATTTACGTAATTTACGATCCGCATCGGCGCAACATTGTCTGTTTATGGTTGCACTTTGTCTATGGTACATTTGTTTTTGCTCTGCATGCATCACGTACAGCAATTTGACATTGACACATCATAAATAAAAGTTTAGAAAATAGTCAATAATTTAATGTAAATTTAAAAAAAAATGTATAATTATAGCTGTAAACTATTGATCTTGTATGATGTTATAAGCTTTAATTAAGTTATATTAAATTATCTTCCGAAGTAGTGATTCTCATCGGAGAGAGTGCTATTTCAGGAAATTGAATGACCTAGCCTTTGCGATCTGTTGATTCCTTTGGGCCCTTAAGAATCCCTTTCTACGATAAGTTACAGTGTGTACAGAATGACTTTCTTAATGGTAAAACACTCATAAGAATCTAATTCTAGGCATTGTGTTCTAATAAAGACAATATCGAGGAGGGTAAATCCTACAATCAATAATCCGATAGAAGGAAATTAACATTGGGTGGAGGAGCCGGGTCAATGTAATATTTTTAACATTGATATTGAAATGCAGAAAAATCATAATAACCATAAATACGTCTATAAACTCATTTTATTTAATAAATATTCGACTTTAATATGTCTATTTAATAATATATTTGTTGTTCGTGGTTGTCAGGAAAATCGTTAAATACTAAAGACATTTTTTTTCAAATTTCTTATTGACTTTAATTAAAACGTTTATTCAGATAATCGTCTTTCGCGGTTATCCAGAAAATCGTTCAATACTGGAGATACTGCTTAAGAAGTATATTTCTCAAATTTGACAGCGAATTTTTAGAAAAATCTGTGAAAGTTGCAATTACATCCGTATACTTATTTTGTAATAATAATGTAATTAAAATTGGGCAGAGGAGCTGGGTAATTATAATATTAAAAATCTTTATAATTGTAAATGAAATATAATTTAAATAATCTTTAAAAAGTAGTAAATATTTCAGTGCTTTAGTTACAATTGGTATTCGATTACAAATGAAAAATTAATATGATCGATGAAAGAAAGAAGGTCTATCAAGTCTATCAAGATATTGCATTGGACTTTAATGAATGCTTTGGGCTATAATCCGAAGACAGCTCGAAGCCATAATAAAAAGGCGCTTAATGGCTCA
>NW_017095872.1:54542-83583 GCF_001412225.1 Nicrophorus vespilloides
AAACAAACAAAGAAGAAAAGGAATATGATTCCTCGTTGATGGCAGTGCTCGACGATAAGCTTATAAAGTAATCGAACGAAAATCGCATTTCTCACACGGAAACAGACTTGTTTTATATAGATATATATATATTTCCTTCCATCTACCAAAGTGCATATCATTCAACATTCATGTTTCATTTACGATGATATACGTAAAATATTCCCATAAATACGGATGTTACATTTATAAAAAGTCTACTATAATCTAGATATAAGAAAGAAAATTAAATAAATCAATTTAATTTAAGGATTTTCGTTAGATTCACTTATACAGTCTTATTTCAAATTCTTGTTAACAATTTGGAGAAATAATTGCTTCTTAAGAATGCTTGAAGTTCAGATATTCCGAGGATAATATTTCACTCGAAATTCGTGAATGAAATGGAAAAATAAAATAAATGTTTTTCATAGAAATGGGTGTCCGCCCTTGCTCCTCTCCTCTCCTGGCATGATTTAGTGCACTTGAATTACGCTCTCCCCGCTCGATAATTAATGTGCCCCGAGCAATTTGCATAATTAAAGCGTGAAATTCGCTTTATGCACATATAATCCACGCACAGGCACCGTTCGTTAATATTAAAATTAAAGAATAAAAAAATATAATTGCAAAAAAAAAAACAAAAAAAATGAATTACATACATATATAACCAGATTTAAAGTGATTAGAAGATAATATCAAATAATTTACTTAGATTTCATACAAATATTAACTTTTTTCTTCTAGAATATTCTATTGAAAACACAGTTAGTTTTTGAATTCACTCAAAATTTACAAAATTAATCAAAATAAACTTTTAGATACTAAAATATTAACAATAAATAAAATACATCTTGGAGATGGATAAAATTAAAGTTATTGAATGATATTTTCTTATTGGTGTAAAGGTTTTAGATAATATATTTTGTATATACGTACGTAAGATCGTAAGTTCGTAAATTCTGAAAACGAGAAGATGTAACTTTGTAGACGTGAATAATGTAGGCCAATCAAGCAAATTGCGTGGAAAGACGTGGCTCTGCATATTGTGTATCAAGTAGACTAGATATGTTGTTTTTCTTTTATTAACTTATTGATTTAACATAAGAAACGTAATTATATATATATAATATATATTCATTCGGATTGTAATATTTGAAATTGTTCGTTTTCTCTGTCGCCAAACGATAAAGGTTTTCTTTGTTTTTTTTTTTATTTCCATCAAAACTTTATTACAAAACATTGTAAATCGGGAGTTTTTTCTAAACTTTACAGACACAAAAGAAAGTTTATATATATTTTTTTTTGTAATTCACTTTATTTTATTTCTGTACATTTAAAAACAACATAAAAGTTTACTATATGTATTTGTATGAATGAATCAAATAAGAATTAATGTAATGTTTAATTGTAAAATTTATGTTTAATTATTTTATAGAGTTATATTATTGATGAAGTGTGTACAAAGTTATTGTATTTCGGTAATCAAACAAAAAGTTTGAAAAATGTATGAATTGATCATGTAAGATATTTCTCTATGAAATAGTTACCTTAGTTAGTCATGTAAATAACGTTCATTTATAAAATGTTTTGGGAAAAAAAAAATTACGACTAAAGTAAAAAAAATTAAACAAAACACACACAAACAGAAATTGGTCACGTAAGATATTGTTGGTATTTGTAAAGTTTTGCTAATTTAGTTCACATGCAGCTCCAGCTGAACTAGTTATATTATTCATGAAGTGGTGTATGTATGTGACATGAGTATAATAATAGCTGAGATGAATACTCCAACAACAACAACAATAAAAATAAATAAATTGTTTACATAGAGAATTCGTTATGCAACTGCTGAAATTGTGATCGTTTCTAAATAATTTTCTGGAAGTTTTATTTTACCTGCGAGATGGATGGGGATGGGGATAGTGCTGGGGTGTCTCATCGGAACCGCCCCATCAACCGCCGCAGCCAACTCGAAGAACGTGGACCGGATGCATCGCTTAAAAGTCCGTCCCCCACCTCTTCGAAAACTTCACTTCATAGATCGAAGCACTTGCGAAATCCGGAAATCGGCATCGCTTACGAAAAACAATACAAAAATCGTGTGTGCGGTCAAGCTGCGCAAAACAAAAAAGGGACGATTTCGGTGTTTGATATATAGAAAACCAAAAAAAAAACGAAGAGTGTTTGAAACGAGAGAGAGAAAAACAAATGACGAGAACAAAATGCCGCAGCTTTGGAAAATCTTCGATTAAAAAGTTACATTAAATTAATTCGTTTTCGGTACCCGGCGCATCCGCCGTTTCCCAAATTACGATCATCTGGGTATGTATAAAATAATTATGAAATAATGATAAGATATTAACAATAACTAATAACAATTAATAATCTAATTGCATTTTGCATTAGGGTTTATTATGAAATAATAACTGTCGGGATTTCGATCCTCATTCCGATAATTCCATTATGAAAATGCGTTGAACCCGAATCGGTAAGTCTGAGGAGGAGGAGGAGAGTAGGAGGAGGAGAAGGCGGCAACGTCGCGTGTTAATCAACATTTAAATTAGGTTTAGGTTTCCCAATTAAAACTTGGCTTAATGAAGGGACCGCAGCGGAGGCGGCTCGAACGACGCCCTGTATTTATCTCATCTTAAGCGAAAGAATGTATATAAATAAAAGACAGTAAAAGCGGCTATAACTGAATGTTGGAAAAAACAAATGAAAAAAAATATATATAAATATACAAACATAATAATACGACCTCGTATTTTTCTCTCTCTCTCTCTAAATGATGAAAGCAAAAGTGTCTCTTGAGAACAATCCTATCAAACGTTGTGTGCGGTATTGTTGTTCGGTGTTTTTTATTTCATTTCTCGTTTCTCTATTCACCGTACATTGTACAAGTTTATGAAAGAGAGAGGCTCATTCCACCGTGAAAATAATCAAAAATAAAAACGTTACGCAACGCGACTACAATCATTTATGGATTATTTTTTTTGTAGTTACCACCGACAACACACGATTTCGATGTAATCACTGTGCGCAGACCATTTCATAAACATTAGCACTGTTTCACTTGGCGTAATCAATCATTCTTCTGGTTTTCAGAACGTATCAGCATTCTTTTTGTTTTTTGATTTTCAAGATTTCACAATTGCTCATCTAATTGTTATTTTACAACAATTATAATTCATATTTTTATATGTAATTATATTATTTTTTCTTAAAAAAAAGATAATTTTTGTCGTTTTTTTTATAAATATAAATTTTCAATGATTCAACAATTTCATATTAATAAAAAATAGTAATAATTAATTGAAATTTATCATTTCCTATTAAAGAATTAAATAATTTCATTTAAATTAATAAATAAATATACAATCAATATTACATACAAAATACTAATTTAAAACATACATTCTCGACGTTGTATAATATACGATTTTCAATTATAACATTTATTATTAAAAGCTACAAAACAATTATTTGATTGCGGTGTGCATTTCCATTAGAGCAAACGTTTCCCCGCGGTGTTTATTATAAATATATATATTAAATTAAAACATTGTAGTAAATTGTACTTAGTTGATGCTTTCACCATCGTATATAAAAATATTATATGTGTATGTAGTATATACATTTTACGGTTCAGCCCTTTTAGTAGCTGCACGGAATATTCATAAAACTGTTGTTTCCCTCAGTTTATTTATTATTTTTGTTTTGTTTATGAAAAGACCAAAGGAGATATTAAACAATGAATTGCTCGAGGAATATGAAAAGAGAGGAAGGAATATTATTGCAAAGTCTGCGTTTCTGCGAGATTAAAATGATGAAACCCCTTTTGAGATCTAGTCTTCTTGTATTAATGCTTTAATAAGAACGCATTAAATATTGACGTTGCACTGTATTGTGTTGATATATGCTTCTTTTTTGTTGTTGTTGCAGTTGATGTTGAATCGTGCAGCATATTTTATTCCTTGGAATTCAGCCGAAAGATATTTATTGTACTTTACAACAATACGAGAAGATATTAAAAGGAACGTTTCGTTACAAATCCTCGAGGAATACGAGGAGATATTAAAATATATATATATATATATATATATTGCTTTATATAAGCTTAGATTTTAACATTTATTTTAAATAAATATAGTAAATGATTTTTAGGATTTATTACAATAGCTCAAATTTTATAAATATTAAAAGCATTTCATATTCTGTAATATTTCATTAAACTTAAAACTGATTTAAAAAATTCAGTATAAAAGTTTAAAAGGGTCAGAAAGACTTATGGTCGACAGCCCTTTGTAGCAATTCATTTTATTTTTTATACTCTTGTTATATTATGTTATTTTTTTTGTAGTATGATTTGTTACAATACATTTTATTATATATAAATAAGAAATATAAAAGAAACATGAAAATAGATTTATTTTTCAATTTAAAATTTCTGCTTGTTTTAAACGTTACATTGTTATGACTTAATTAAGAACGTTAATATTACGACTGACCCGGTTTTCGCTTCTTGCCGTTGGTTGCATAATGTTAATCATTTTTTTCCAAAAAAAAAAAAGAAGGGGGCAACGGAACGAAACGAAAAATTTAATTATTTTGTACGCCGTTTAAACGAAGTAAAAATAAAACGGGAAAAGGAAAAAATATAAGGGTGGAAACTTGTTCTTTAATAATAAAGTCCATTTCATCAACAACACAAAAAAAAACAGAAGAAGTAAAACCCTCTCTCTCTCTCTCCTTTTCACGTAGCCTCCTCGAATCCACTTAGTTTCCTTTTAATTGAAAACTTTGATCCCGAAATATCTTGTAACAATCTCCACCTTCTGAACCCGACTCTTGCGTCCCGACCCCGTTTTGTTTGTTTTTAGAGTGGCGTTTCGGTTACGCAAACGGCGAATAATTTGCGACCATTGTTTGGCGTGTGTCGTGTTCCTTTGCAATTCATACTAATTCAATTAGTGACGGTAGACGGTATCCTCTCACCTCGCTTTCGGACAACACCCTTCACAATGCATCCATCATCAAAGGCGCGGAATCGGGTTTCGTCAGATACTTTTCGAATGATGTCTATCTGTCTGTCTGTCTGCATCCTCGCTTTAATTGCCACTTCAATTTTCTGAATAAAACGAATATAATGAAGTCGACTCAACGCTTAATTGGATCAACGAAATCTGTTTTTGTATACGATAAAATATGACTGAATTCATCAAATTATGTTAGAATGATAAATACTCTTTATGTTTAATTCGAGTGAAAAAATCTATACATTTTTGTATATGAAATACTGGTAAGATGTAAATAATGAAAATTCTGTAATAAATATTCCTTAATTTACAATTTGTACATAAATGTACAATTAAACCACGATTCACGATTAATTAAACCAAGAAAATCTATATTTTTGTAAGATAAAAATGAAAATTTTGTTTTCTTATGATATAGTATCTTTTTTTTATTATCAGAGTTGTGGTGTAGTAGTTTATACACATATTAATCTAAAATTTTGTAAGAAATAAATTATAAAATAATTAGTTTAAAAGTTTTGTAAATATTATAGAATAACAAATATGAAATTAATTTCTAACTAATTGTATTAATCTTGTTTATTAAATAATAATTTACTAAAATATTATGTTTTATTATGTAAAATGTATGCAACTAATTAATATACAATTTAGAGAGAGAGAAAAGAAAAAAACGACCAAAACCAAATACATTTACTGTGAATATTGTCGCTATGAAGCTAAGTGCTTTATGAATATTCAAACTTGTGGAAACGTCGGTATATTCCATTAAATATGGGCGTTTCGCAAATCCACTTCCATCACCTAAAAACATTAAATTTCTAAAAAATTAATGGATGCACGTAGCCCAATACTAAATGCACCAAAAACTGTAATATTTCTAAAGTAAAAAAGTGAAGTAAACAAGTGATGAAATGATAAATATACATTCAAAATACAACTTTTATTGTAACTATTATTGCTGTTTTCATTTTCTGAATATAATTTGTAATTAATTATTGCGAAATTAATTACTTTGCTAACTTTCATGAGAGCGAAAACAAACAAGCGGTGATGCAGCGGGGTTAAACCGCGAGAAGTTGCCGAACGATATACGTCGGATGTAAAATTTTTGACTGTTTGATTACCAACTTTGGCGCGAGTTTTCTGGAGAGGAGGAGGACGAGGAGGAAAATTAATTAAAGAGCTTTAAGCCGCTTACGAAGACATTTAAAATCTCGTTTCGGATATGAAATAAAAACGGCAATGTTTATGGTAGTTTCGTGTTATGTAATTACTTCTGTTCCATTGCGTATCGGATTACACTTTTTTCTCGATTGTCAAAGTGTCCGTGTTTTTTACGTTTTTTTTTAGTTGCGCGTGTCTCTTGTAATGAAATTTCTTGAACCGAAGAAGAGCCGAGAGCGTCTCGTTCGGTGATGCAATTTACGCCCCTCCGAGTTTGCCAAATATCATCGAGCAATATCACAGTAAAAAGTAAATAAAGTAGAAATTCGTTTCACTTTTTTCAATAATTTAATTGTAGGCGTTTGCAAACAGTTTGCGTAATATTTGCTTTAGAATTGGCTGCAAAAGTTATGTTATTTTTTTTGCTTTTTTTTATAAAAACTTATGTAATCTAGATATAGGTAATTTGTGTGCTCAGTGTCTAGGATTATGCATGGAAAGCATTAATGGATTACACAAGATAATCTTGGCTTTAAAACCTCTCTGTTTTGTGTACTAATCTAGACGTTCATAACGTCGTACTAAAACTTCTGTTAAATTTACGGTATAAAAAAAATGTTCTTCCAAATATTCTATTCTATTTATAGAAAATAATAATTACATAACTTTATTTTAATATATAAGATAATTCAAATCTTATAACAAATTCAGATTCTGAGAAAATCACAGAAAAATGAAGACACTGCTCTTTGGAGAGATCATTTTTCATTAGCTGTATCATAAATTGTATATCTTGAGATATAATTAATAGATTCAATGGTTCAATTAAGATTTACTTGTAAATAAATGTAGAAGATATAAATATTGAGTATGATTATCAATGATCAAAATTAATTAATTATTAAAATAACAGAAAGTTGATTTTGTAAATAAAAGTATAGAAAGTTTAGGAATTGCAAGTTGCAGTTAATGCAATAACCTTCCGGACATGATTAATAATTAAATCACCTCTGCTTGTTCGTGCGTTTTCCACTCTCTTTCTCTGCCTCTCTTTCCCTTTGCGCTTCAACAACTTAATTAAAAAAACGTTTGCACTCCCAAATTGCCGAGGGATCATCGGACTCGAGCGTTAATTAATCAGAACTCTGCAGCAAACGAAAAGGAGGAACAAAACAAAACAAAAACATATGTAAAGAAATAAATAAAGTGAAAGTAAGAAAATGAACAACAACAACAATAACAAAGGAAGCGTACTTGTATTTCCCTATTTCATGATTTCGGGCGGGTCCTGTTCCCATTCATTAAACATAATGCGGTGGCCGCAGGGGTCGAACCGGCAAATGAACGGCGGTGGCAGAAGGACCTTTACCCTTTGCCCTCAGCAGAACCCAGTTCCTCCCTTTCCCCCCACATTCCATACATCTGAATTAATAACTCGACGCACTTAATAATGCAATGGAAGCCGTTGGATGGAAATGCCCACATTTATATGTTCCATACACAAGCTTCAATTTATCAATGGGAAAAACAAGGAAACTAAGGGAACGACGGATGATGATGATAATAATATTAAAATAGGGACTATATAACCTGAATTCCTGCAGCCGAAGGCCGCACTCGTAAACAACTGCAAATAAACATTTCGACGATTAGTTTAATTCCATTGTAAACACCGAACTGTTATTGCATTATTATCGATGATGATATTATTATTATTTTTCTTTGCTTGCTTTTTTTTTTGTCCAGATTATATTGATCATACTTTATTATACAAATACAAAAGCAGGACAAATAATGTGTGTGTGAGTGTTGAGTTTTCTCTTTTTGGTTCTCTCTAGTTTTATTTTTTTGGGAGGCCCAAATACGACAAAAATTTGAACCCTTTTGTTGCAAAAATATGGAATGTTTTGTGTACGCTCCCATTACATGGAAATAATCCCGCATAAAAATTGATTTACATTGTTGGTAAATACAATACAAACCTCAGGGTATATGTGAACAAAAAAATGATAGAATTTTATATAAAAAATAATATTAATTATATTTCATAAAAGATATATGTTTTCTAGAGATTTTCATTATGAAATACATAATTGAATCTTGTTTAAGAAAAAACATACATTTTGAAGAGATTATATACATAAAATACTATGTGTAATCATTACTATTGTAGAAATTTGGAATAATTATTGTTGAATGTTGTTTTTAAGAAAAAATAAATAAATTTTATATTGGAAAATTGTTATGTAATTCATACATTTGACATAAATTTGTCATTGACATAAAAATGCAAATTGTAATAATTATTTTTTATACTAGTATAGTGTTTCAAAGTTTAATCTATTTTTGTTAAAAGTATATTAAAAGTATATTTAATCCTTTATCAATGTAATAAATATATTTAATATATATGAAAGTGAAATAAAATTAACGAGAAACGAAAAATCAAATATTATTATATTATTTTTTTTTAATGAAATTTTAACAAGCTGTCAAACATTTCAAAATAAAATATTGAAGTACATTAAAAGATTCCCAAATCATCTCCGGATCAACAAGATTAAGGAAAGTTAGGAAAGAAGTAAATTGAAGAAGGTTAGAAGTGTTTAGAAGTTTTCGAACTAAACTTGAAGGAATTTTTAAATTCCATCTGAAAGGGTCGAAATCCTATGATTTATGCATATCTTTTTAGTTGTTTTTCAATTGATTTATGAAATTATTAATTTACCTATTTTTAGTGGCCTTAATTGAAAAACAAAATAAAATAAAAAATGTTTTCCAGAGCAACACACTTATTTGTAATAAATATCCTTCATGAATTAAACATACAATCACTGCATGTCTTTTATTTTTTCACCCTCGCTTACGCGGATGACCGGAAGCGGAATAAAAAGCACCTGTTCCGGTATGCACGGATTAAATGCGCAATGCGACGTCGTGCGAAGGGAAGCGAAAATTAAAAAAAAAAAAAACGAGAGAGAAATGAAAGAAAATGAAACTAAAAAAGTGTATATATTAAAACAAAAAAATATATGAATATATTAATGCGGGGACGGTGGTTAATTTATTGGACGTGTCCCGAAAATTAATTACGCCCCAAATAAATATTAATTATACGAAACGTTCATTCGCGTTTTCTTATCGTAGCAGTAATAAAACGGAACCCCTCAAAAAAGAATTAAATAAAATGATAAAAACGAAAACGCGCAGAATTGTGATAATATTAAAAAAAACGAGGTTACAAATTCGTCAACTAATATCAATGATATTAATTAATTTGGATGGAACAAGTGGGAAATTCCATTGTATTAAGTATATGTCATAAATCCGAGGATCACAACAGAATCCTACAGACATATATACATTTTCATTTCTCGCATCTCTTTCCATCGTGCATTTTCTTCTGGTAGCAATCTTAGTGAGAGGTTCTGAGTTACCGAGTAAAATGAACGTAAAATAAAAACGAAACTTTTCCATCGCATTTTTTCTCTCTCTCTCTCTCTCTCTCTCTCTGCATTCTCGAGGATTTTCCAATTCGAAATTTTTCATTATTTTAATGAATACATAATTTCCATTTTAAATTAAACGTTTCGTTCCGAACAATTGCGCGCTCGATTCGCAACGTTTTTGTTTAACAATTAACGTGTGCGAATTTCATTTTCAACAAATTCAATAATAATAAAATCCAAATAAAATAATTGTTTTTTTTTAATTCTTCGTTTCATGAATTAAGTTGAAATTTCTTTCCTATATTATATTCGGTATTTTCAATAAAATTATTTTAAAGTTTAGGAATTAAACATATATCTGATAAAATGTAAAATTAAGAAAATCTAATATTTTTGCAGAATTATTCATATTATAATAATAGTTGTATGTAATTTATTATTGTAATAATGAAATTCATCTCTTCTTTTTTTATGAATGAATGTAGAAATTCTTTTTGTGAAATGCAAATTCCTTAAATACAATAATTACTGTATGAATCATTTATGGTTGACTAATATGAACATCGCCTGTTTTATGACGCGCATGTTGTGAGCAGAACAATGCGTAATATCTCCGATTAGAACCTTATGCAAAATGCCGTTCAAATACTTAAAGAAATTCATTTAATTTCATAAAGTTTTTTTTTTAACAAATACGACTTTGTATAATTTGTATTTCAGTCTATGATCATTAGCACTAATATGTTTTATTAAAATTGATATATTTTTACGAATTTATATGAACTTCAGGAGCTGAAAACTCTTAAATAACGTTCAATTATATTTCAAAAGCTGAAAATGAACTGATTAATAATAATAATACATTATAAATATACAAAATGCACTGAAATACTTTCAAAAACTTATTTTTTCGACAATACTTCAGACGCTCATAAATTCATGTTTTTTATAGGTTTTATTTTGATTTTACTGAAATAACTCTTACTCTTTATGAAGTGAACAATACGCAATGTTTCGAATTCAAACCTGACAAATATTATGTAAAAAATACAAATTTGTTAGTTAAGAAATCTTATATATTTCACGCTTTATGAAGTGAACAATGCGTAGTACCAAATATTATGAATAAAAATTAGTGTATAAATTATTATACGACTTATACATTTCAAAAGCTAAATTCATTATTATTTTAACTAATTATGACTTTAACAATACTAGGTTTCGTGAAGTAAATACTAAAAATGTTATTAAAGCTTCAACGAGAATTTAACAAAGTTTATTTATTTTACTACCAAAAAAAAAAAACTTAAGTCTGTGTATATTTCGGAAGCTGAAATAATATTATGCAAGTTTCAATAAATATAGTTGAACAAAGCTTTGTTTACTTTTTACTACAGCAATTAAAATATTGAATAATTATAACGCTCATATTTTCAGATTTTGTGTTATTATCAATGGGTAAAATATTGATTTTGATTATGACAAATATTGTATAAAGTTTTAGTTAACGATGTGTATTTTCATGAGCGTGACTAATTCGATTATTGTGTTGATCATGTTTTCAGGCTTTGTCTATCACGGTTTCAAAGCTGAAATACTATTATGAAAATAGTACGAATTTCAGAAGCTGAATTAATCAAGTCTACGTCTTTCAGCATAAACAATTGCGTAGCATAGTAAAGATCACGTCAACGGGAATAAACAATTACTAATTAGCGGAAGATAAACAAAAAAAAAACGGAATATGAATTAATTTCGAAGCTGCGGACATTTTGTCGTCGTATTATGTTTTTGTTTATCCCTGCATGCTTTTTGTATAGGTTAGTTTACGTTTTGTTGTTGCTGCTGCTGCTTCAGATGTTGTTTGTTCTTTTTTGTTGTTACTTTTGTACCGTTTTCTGTTGATCAATAAATAAAAATGTATAACAATTTGTGTGTTTCGGTGTCTACTGCACTGCACGAGGACGCCTCGGGGCTCCGACCTTTCGCACGATCGCGTCTGTTCTCGCGACGGGACGACGCATGGGGACGTCGCGACGCTCGGACACGGACTAACTTGGGACATTGCGGAGCGTCGCGACGTCCCGCATCCGACGACGCGTCGTTCGTTCGCTCGTACGCCCTGCGCCGTGACATGCGCCCACATAAATTCAACCCCGCATCGAAAAAAAAAACAAATAATAAAAATAATCCAAACAAAATAATAAATGTACGATGCGGAGAGAATCGTGTAATAGTCAACAACGAAAAGAACGGATGGAATAAACAACACGAAATCGTACTTCGTAAGATATAAATATCCAAACTTACTTTATTAGTTTTCGGAAAATTAAGTAAAATGTTAATGATCATCTAATTTAATACATATAAAACTGCAAAAAATCGCATGCTTTTAGATAAGAAACTGTTATTGCAAATATACGTGACTAGAATGAAATATTCCTTCATACAATGCACATTTCAGCAGCTTTATTTTTCTTTTCATTATTTGTAAATATTCTATGAGATATTTTACTAATTAAGCATTGAAAATGTCTATAATAATATTTATAAAAGTATTTTCAATTGAAATGTAACATGTATTCCATGGCTAATTAGTAATAGAAACAAAGAACATCAAAAGCTTTCGGTTCAATATATCGTAGGGATAATCACAAGTTAATCTAGGCAATACAAAGAGACTAAGCTCGATTCAAATATAAATGGATTTAATTTATAAAACAGACTGAATGGAACGCTCCAATCCACCGGCTTTATAATTATCAATAGAGAACTAATTTATTGAACTATAAATCCATATTTCACAGCACGTCACAGAAAAAGACAAACCGACACACTGGAATCTCTTCAATTAAATACAGAGCATTTGTAATTAACGATGTTTCAAAACTCAAAGAAACCTGTATTCACTTAATTGAAGTGGAAATTGAAACCGTCAGAGGCAGGAACGTTAGATAAAATTACTTTGAAAAAAAAATAATAATTAAAAAATAAATAACGCACGTGGCGTACAATTGACTTTACTTGAGAAGGAATCGTTTCTTAATTGGAAACAAATCACAGATTGTGTAACCTCATCCTTGTCTATTGCGAAGACAGGTGTCCGGTAAACACGCCTCCTTGATATACAGGAGAGGAATGAAACAACAAAGAAACATTTATAGTAAAAAGAATAGCAGAAGAAGGGACACAGTAATCCTCTGAAGTACAATACAATGTCTTCTTGCGCTAATTACGGCCCTCGCGTAAATCTAAATTAAATTCGCGTGGCAATTAATTATACGCATTATTTATTACTGCGCAGATTGCGACGTGTTTTCTTCTCCCGTGAATCACGTTTAACGTTGCTCTAATCTCTGCAGAGAACTTCAAAGCAAAATCGCAAAGAGACTTCTTGGGTTTTGCACATTTCCAACCAACTACAATCATAACATTCTAGTTAATTAATCTTAGCTTCTTCTTTAACTTATATATTTTGCTCAATTATTTGATAGAAACATAAAATTAAATCCCAACAAAAAAAAAATTATTTACACAATACACAAAACAAATATACCAACTCAATTAACTCACCAATTATGAATGAAAACTTTCAATCAGCAATTTACCAAAATCAATAAATAATTCAATTTATTTCGAAGAGATGCACGTTTGAGCACTAAACTACAAATTAATTACAACTTATGAAAATAATTCTTTCATACTGATGAAAACTTAAACACACTTTTAAACAATATACCGAATAAATAACAATGAATAATTTGATTCAGTTGAAATATTGATGCACGTTTCAGACACAAACTAAATCTACTAAAATAGACTTTATCTCTAGCATAGATTTTTTTAAACCATTTCTACACGTTTTATTTACAGATAACAAAATCAAAAATTTCAAAATTATTTATAAATCCATCATACATTTGAATTTGAACAATTCTTAAATTTAATAAAAATGTATAAGAAATAATAAACACTGAGCTACTTGAATTACCTGCAAAATGCTACAATAGTTCATTTTATTTTTTTATTTACGTGTTCGTGAAAAGTAAAGAAAAAGCGAAACTGCTGCAATCTTAATGGAAATCTGTAAGTGGGTTTTCGGTTATATAATTTATTTTCTTTATTTTTTTGTCAGTGTTTGCGAATGTTTCCGAATTTCGGTGCCGATGAGACAGACAGTTTATGGTAACAGCAAAAAAATATATATAGACAAACTTCATGGAATGTTTTCCGATAAAGATCGCAATTTATATGTTACGAAACATCCTGGTGTAATTTTCTTCTGTAAAATCGATAGTTTTTTTTTGTATTCTGTAATTTTGTTACATTTCTTTTAAATTGTCTTTAACTTTGTAGATTGATACGTTTATTATATTATAACTAATTTTATCCACGTTAATATTTCATATTTATTTTTATTATTTAATTTATATATTTTTGTAAAGATTTTTCTGATTATTTTCTACTTTTAATACTGTGAATGTATCAAAAGTTGTCTCAATTGATGTTGATAGATCTAAATTCAATAAGTAAATAAATATATTTGATAGGACAACGTACATTTTCTTGGTTGTTTTTTTTTCAATGATTATTTCTGTCAGCAAATAAGTTCCCTATATTTTCTAATAATTTTGTTTGTAAATATGATCAAAACATATGATGTTTTTATACAAAAAAAAACACTTTCCTCTCGATTTCTTAAATCCGATTCAACATCTGAATTAAGTAGAAAATCCGGTCCTATTTAAGGGAAAGCCCGGATTTGGATCAATGGCCATTTTGGGGTTTCCTTTCCCTCTTCGCTCCTGCAGTTATACAATTATTATCGCATCGTTGGGGGGTTGAAAAGGTTTCATGAGAAAGGAAAATCTTAAAGAAAGAATGGCAATAATACACACGTAACAATAATAGTGAGAAGCAAAAGGACTGAAAAGAAAACTTGTGTGTGTGTGTGAGGAAAACTTGAAGTTCAGCGTATAGGTCGAGTGTTGGTCGTGCAGATAACGCGGAGACCGCGGCAATTAAAAATATGCATAGATCGTTGAAAAGCTGCGTGCAACGACGACAAAAATAATAAAAAAATATATAAGCGAGGGTGAATACGACAGATCTTTGATACATGCGGATTTGCGTGTGTCGGACGGAGATGGAACGATGAAAATGCAAAACAAAAGAACAGCCGACACACAATCAGGGCACACGCAATACATTAACAAAGTGCTAGGGGAAAAAAACCAGAGATATGTGTGTGAGAGAGAAGGATGGAGATTGTGTAATGGGGGGAAAATAAATGAAAATAAAAAAATAGGTGAAAATCACGCTTCATTAACAATTCCATGACTTTAAAAAAAATATAATTAAATTAAAATAATAAATAAATAATAGTTTTGACTGTGGAAGAATAAATTAAAAAAGAAAAAACGATATGAAAAACGATGTGAACAACAAACGGGAATGTATTTTCGAAGTGGAAATCTGTAAGTCGTGTAACGATAACAATGGAATAATTGTATTCGACGAATGTTTCGATGAGAATTTGTATTATTTGTTAAAAAATAAATATAAAATCAAGTTTTTTCTTTTTATATACTAAAGAATCCTAATTAATATTTATTAATTAACTATATTAATATATTGATAGTTTTTCTTTCAGTTTATTTGTATTTTTTTATAACATGAAATTGTCTTATTATTTAATATAGAAACATCATGCATTTTCAATTTATTTTGGAATTAGTTAGTGCAGTTTTGTTGGTTCATCGTGCGCACGTTATGCACATGCTTTAATCATCTCGTAATGAATATTTTATTTGTACAGTTTTTGTTCCACTTCGCTCTTTCTATCTCTCTTTATTATTATGTCAGCTGTTGCCCAATGCTCGTGTTCTATAAATAATGGAGGGATGCCCTTTCTACGTCCAACTATACCACTACAATTGCTCATATTTCCTTCATTATACTTTATTTTTCGTGTTCCGACCGCTGTTCCATACCTCCATAACGTCCTCCACAGTTTATAACTACATTCTTCAAATGTTATTGCCCTTTTTATCCCCATACAATCAAAATGTTATACAATAATAAACATATGGAAAAAAAATCGAGACGTCTGAATTTCAGTCTTTTCTTTCAATATCTGTTGTACAGGTTCATTTCAATCAATATCTCGCTAATTTTTTTATGTCATAGTATATTTAATATACAATCGTATTCCTGCAAACATTAATTAAATCTAATGGCGGTAGACTTTTTTTTTTTTTTTGGTAAACTTCCCAATTGAAGTTTTTACCATTATATTCTTCTGTAATTTGTTGGTTGGCTGCCGCCTTGTAGGTTAACTTCACTGAATATTTATGTGTAAGTTTTTGATGACTAAATAAGAAAAGAATATACGTTGACCTATAAGAAAAATCCATGATAATATTTGTGTAACGAATTAAGATGTTTGTTTATGAGGATTTAATATAAATTGCGCAGTGCGATGTAAACATATTTGCGTTCTCTCCGCAAAGATTACGTAGTTTTCAAGGGTTTTTGCACAGGATAATTGTGACGTTCGCAATCATGGAAATGGCAAACAAAACGTAATTACACATTGTTTGCTCCTAAGTACAGAAGATAAATGATAATAATAAAAAAAAAAAGGTACAATCCGCGTAATCCTGTGAGGTTGTAAATTGAAGAAGAGAAAATAAATTTAAAGACCCAAATGTGCGGCACCATGGAAAACCGCTCAAGGAGAAAAGGAATGAGAGGAGAGCCCATTGTGGTATGCATGTATCAGATTCTGGCAACATTTTAACATGTTTGCTTTTAAGGCTGAAGAGGATGTTGTAGCGTTCAACGTACGCATACGTGTAGGTGTGTATGTATATGCACACACACACACACACACACACATACAACACCAGCAAACATAAAAGTGGATGTAATATGTGGTGGTAGGAAACTTGGGGGAAGACTAAATCTCGCGCCCTTCGTGCCGTGCAAACATACACACACACACTCGACATACACAGAGTTTCTCTCCCTCTTTCGCATTTGCAAGCCGTGGGTGGCGTTGTCTCATTCAATCCATTTGCTCTTCGCAGCAAAACTCCTGAATGGGTCGTGCGGAGAGATACAGTACGCTCTACCCATCCGTCATCTGAAAGCCCGACCAAAACTTGTACAATTTCCTTCGTTTTTTTTGTTGATGTTGCTCTCAGTTACGTTATCATCCATTATCGCCACGTTCAGATGGGTTCGTTACAAGCGAAGACATTTCAACCCTGGGACAATGGATTTCATCAACCCTCGTTAACTGTGCCAATGGAACAGCATTAATCTTAATGGATTGATGAAGACACCCTTCCACAACTAGAACTCCGACTACACGTAAACCCATGTTACATCTCGAACAATGCAACTGTGCAGGGTTTTGCAAACAACTTCGCAATTGGAGCAATGGAAAATCAATTGTTAATTGTATACATATCTACGAATTACCAGTTCAGTTAATTAAAGTTCATGTAATTATTGATTCAATTGGATGTAGAAAGCCGCAAAACGATAATAGGAACGTTCAAAACAAATACAAATACAATTTCCATTCAAGCAAATAATAAATCAATTTGTTAATTTAGGAAAAATCTTATGTCTTGTTCATTATCAAACAATTAATAATCAATAATTAACATGTTAATTACATGCACAATTCATAAAATAAAGCCCAAATGTTCATAATATTAATGAAACTGTTAACAATAAACCAATGATGATTTTAGTTTCTCTATGTTCTGAACAGTCAGAATGGAGTTAAAGCAGGTGAAGTTGTTAAGTATGCAGAGCGGAACATTTGGGGGGGGTGTTTCTGTATATATAATTTAAAAAAATATTGGTGTTGAATCTGATGAGGGTTTGATACGCCGAATACTAAACTAAGTCTTCAGTTAGTTGTCTAGATATTGATTCGAAACTTAGTGAGTGTGTGTGTGTATCTAGGAAATGTATTGTTGTCGTAGTAGAAGGTGGGTTTTGCGGTAAATATTGAGGGTTGATTTTAATATTCGCGTGGGATCCGAGGGAGGAATTTCTCGCAAATTGGAGGATTAAAACGTAAATACCCAGCACAAAACACAATCGATTCTCGGGGAATGGGGGTTGGGATGAAGAAAAGAAAGAAAAAAGGTGGACGACGTGAGCGGAGGCTCATTACTCGAAGGGCGCAAAAAAATATATATATATGTGTAGGGGGATAAGCACCGTATAGCCGAAGAGATAGAAAGGACGAGAACAATTTTTCGATCTCTTCCATATACTTCAGCTGCATGAAAGGGATGTCTCGGATGCCGACGTGGCCGAAAGGAATCCAAGTGGGTTGAGAAGATGGAAAAGTGAAATAAAGCATCGCACTCACTCGGCCTCTGCCGTCTCCTCCACCTCATCCTCCTCATCCGGCTCTTGCTCCACCGCATCGTCCTGCTCCTCCTTAACCTCCTGCACCATCTCTCAAAGTACGCGCAACAACAGAAGGAAACGTTTTACACAGAATACCGTTCTTTCCGCAACGAAACGCCGATCGCGATTGTCAAGTTCTCTGCTCGTGTCGCAACCTTGCTACATTAACAGGATTTACGCTCAAATCTCATTAAATTCAATATATGTAGAAAATACAGTGGGGTTATAATCACCGACGGATCAATAAATTAATAATAGTAGCTGGAAGAAGGACCTTGGTCTAATCTAGTTAGAAGAAGGTGGAAAAAGGAAGAAAGTAATGAAAAAGTAAATAAATAAATGGCACTTACCGAAAGCAGGAACCTATCCTCCTGTGGGCGGTCAGGCGAACCGCGGGTGGTTTCTGCTTGTGGTGCGCTCCGCTCTTCGGGGTTTCCAATATCACGTCGCTATCCGCATTACCGCTGCACTTTTCGCTCATCCTGCAACAAACAAAACGAAACAAACATAAGAAAATGATGAGAGATGATGACGACTTTATTACATTTATTATCAAACTACATGTAACAATATACAATCAGTTACAGAGCGGATAAGTATACATTATAGTCGGGATGTAAGAAAAAACAATTTCTATTTGCGTGAGTTCGCAGCGAGGACAATAACATCGTTAGGTATCAATCAATCAATCAATCAATTCGGAAAATGGCATTTCAAACGAAATTATTTAAATCTTTCCAACTTTCTTCATTTCTATCAGAAGATTAGACTATGTCTATACTTATAAGACATAGTTTTAATGCATTTTCTAAATCAAAATTACATATGAAATATCGTTTCAATTTATTGTATTTTATGCTGTATATGAGTCATAAATATTAGTATATTTTTTTATTACTACACTGACATTTATACAAAACAATTGGTATAAGCACCTGATATACGTTTATATTTCCAATCACATATAGTATTATTCTATAAAAAGATATTCTTGTAGTTATTACGCCCCTATTTCTTCCATTCTACTTCATTTTTAAAACTTATTATGTAGACATATTATGTGTATATTTGAATATGTTTCACTGTGCAAGTATTTCACTATACGAGTAAAAATATCTTAATTAAGTAATAAATGTATAATTTACTTAAGTAAACAACAGATGATTTATGTAATATTATTTTGATTTTTTTTTGCACAAATTTAATAGCTCTTTCTCATTTTTCATTTTGTGTATTTTTAAAACATTTGTTTCATATTTGCACTTACGGAATCGATGTATTTTGCCATCGATTTCCTAAGTGCACTTGATTCCTATTTTGTAAATCAAATTGTTGAGTAACTTTAATGGAAACATATCGAATTGCAAATAATGCAATAAAATTTAACGAATTGATCTCTGAATATGATAAAATTAGACAAATAGATGTTTAGTAATTAATAGTTAGTAGATAAATAATTTGTAACTGATATGTTACATCTGTCGTATTGTGAGAGGTAAATGTTTACCGGAACTTATTGAAACTGTTGTATCCGGATATAGTTAGCTGCTGTTGGCTAGACGTAACAAATTTTTTCCCATAATTTGTAATTGATAATTTATAGTCGGAGTTTGGTAATTATGTTACAGTAAAAGTACATAATATATGCACATTTACCGTAACATATACATCTCATGTCATAACAAAACTTATGAAAAAAAAAATGTTATATGATCATGATAATTACGGCACAAATGGAGCAGTAAATAAGTTAATAGATGGCGCAACCTGTGCACACAGGGCGGCGTAACGCAAACATAAATTAGGCGTAAATTAGAAATAACTGGCCAAGTCCAATTTGGCTGCAGTCTGCTGAGCATAAAATTGGGAATTTCAACGGGCGCTCGTACGTAGATTATTGTTTCGCATTGTAAATCCTATACATATATTCGCACCGTGAAACTAATGCCCATCGATTTCCCAAAACTAATTTGCTAACGGTATTAAGGAAAATATTCGGAAAACGCAACGCCAGTATTAATACCAATACAAAAAAAAGTATCCAATTCCACAAAATGCAATCAATAGCATTCACCTACAAAAATAATACAGATATAGAAATATAATCCACTTGGTGTACATTTGTGAACATATATTTATTTATACATTTAATTAATGGATTCATTAATAAACTTGCATTCATTTCACATTTTCAAAAAAAAAATTGTAAACGTTTCGCAATTTAATTATAAATAAAAATATTGGATGTAAAGGATTTGTAATTGAATACAAAAACTAGTTATAAATAAATAAAAATAATGTATTAACCTTGACCTTGTTACCTAAGTTACGTTAAGTGTAGATTTCGCGGATGTTAGTCATCGAGATTAATTACGTAACATACGAAAGATTTGTTCCATTTCTTAGAAGCGAATAAATCCTTGGTGCAACAACAACAAAAAAAAAACGTATAATTATTTAAAATAGAAACGATGTCAAAGCAATTTCTTCGCAAATTCTTTAAATGTCCCACATAACTCTCACATTTTTTTATGTAAAATTTCATTTATTTACACATAAAGTGTACATGAATATTATTCAACTACATTAATGTTCGTCGAATTATTTACTTTTTTATTAAAAAGATTATTTTGTAAAATAACTAAAATTTTATTCAATTTTTTATTTAGATATTATCATTAGTAGAATACAGATTAATACCTAAATATTAATGGGACAAAGTTGATTGCTTTCTGCTGCTTCTAATATATGTAATTTGATATAAATATAATATTTTCGGAGCGTTCTAATTTGTTTTTAATGTTAGGTCATGCCTCGAATGTGGTAAAAAAACATGTCAGTAAACACGGGCAATTTATAAATATTGTAGACCGGTGAGCGACGTAATCCGAAGTGGGCCATGTGCATTACAGAGAAAAAAAAAGAGGATCAACGCCGAATGTGACATGATAAATGCGTTACGTAATTGCGAACTTGCGTCTCGCAGAACGAAAACTGCAAAAACGTCAATAATAAGTGTAAGTTGTAAATACAAACTATCAAAAAGTATAATAATAACTATGTGGTTTTCTTTAGTCATTTTACCTTGTCCATTCCAAACACGGATCTTCGAGCAGTTGCATTTACAAGTTTAAAATTCACGTTCATAACACGACAATGGAAACATGTATTATTTATTTTTTATTAAAACTGTTTGTTGCCTTGAATGGGATTTTTAATTACAAACCCTGAGGTCATCATCAAAAGCAATGAATTGATATCATCCAATTAACTGATGATCAATTGAATTTAAATTTGTAGGACAATTTGGTATTTGGTTCGTTCGTTTCATCGATGTTATTTTAATGATATTTTTCAGCGTTGAAAAACAAACTAATTGTTTTCATACGGAATTGAGTCGCCTCGACAAATAATAGACAATACTCGTGTAAAAAAATATATTTACATGGAAACGTTTGATGTCAATTGTTTCCGTCTATTTATTGTCAGTTAATTGACAGTTTCTTTGATCTCGATCGCAACTGCAGCTGCAACAATATTAATTACGGTACCGGTTACGTGCGCACCGGAAACAACCCCTGCACGTCGGCTTTCCAAATCAACAAACTCAAAAGTTATGTTTACTTCATAGAATTCATTCACGATACAATTTGATGTCTAATCAATTAAATGCGTGAGTTAGCCATTAGAATCAATCACCTGTCTATTACGCCTCAACCGAACCTGATGCTATACGATTATTGATGTTTGATTCGGTTATATAGTCGAGCAATCGATTCATTCGGATAACAAATCAAAAACTTAATACTTTGCACCATAATTACGTCGTCATCTATGATACGTCAAATATATGACACTTTGATATTTTTACGTATAATATGACAGTTTGTCAAAATATATATATATATAATTAAGACTAATAACGTCATCTCTATTTCAAATATTTTTTATAATTTGTCAAAATAAATACGTAAAAATACGTAAAAAAAATATATGTCAACTTACGTCAAATATCTGTAATTTCGTCATAACCAAAATTATATGTTAAGTAACTAGATGTAAATAGAAGTGAAACCATAAAATTGTGAATTAAGGATAAAACAACCTAATTAAATTACGCTAAAGGAAAAAAAATAACAGGATTCGTATAATAGATTCAAATTAGTTCAAATTTAAATGCAAATTAATAATAAAACAGGGCAAGAAATGTAACGATTTTTTTTTATTTACAGTTTTAATGTTATTGTCATTTACATACTAAAATATTTTGGAATCATTCAAATTGATTAAAAATATGTATATAGAATAATAATTCAAATTTTATACAAATATCAGTGAAACTTTAGAAGCGAATTGCACTAAAACTATACACGCAATTAATTTGCAGTGTACACAATGCAGTACATCCCTCCAATTATTCAGCTTACTTATGCATATGTAAATTCGAATTTAACGCTGCTGCTTCTTGAGATACGCACCCAAATGGAACGTGTCTGGTAATGAGGCTATATTGCACAGAAAAAAAAAACTATGTAATTCACAATTACATAATATCCAAATAAAATATACTTGGACGCTCCAATTTTATCGTTAAACGCATGCATATATTATTCGATCGTGCGAATGCACAAAATTCGCAATACAATTTCAGCTTTAAAATAGTAACTATGTTCCAATGAACGGTGACAATAAATAAATTAACACGAAACTATATTTTTTTTGTACGTAAAATTATTGGAGTTTGAAGGTGATTTCATCCAAGGACGAAGAAATCATATAAACATCTAATATTATCTACAATATGTATAAGCAAATCATTTAGATTCTTGAATGTGCAGTCATTTATTTGTGTACATTGTTTATCTGTATGGGTTTATTTTAGTAATATTTTCGTCGCTTCACGATATTAAATCATTCTAAAAATATGTATTTTTCGTTGAAGTTGACTTTTTTAAGTACAATTTGTTTAGTTATTTTATATTGTTTTTAAATTAAAGTATATTATTTGTTATTAAACAAAACCCTGGTAAAACTGAAGTATGGTATGGGAAAGATTGCTGTAAATATGAGGGAATTCCCCTTATTTTCGCCATGAAAAAAAAAACACACAAATCTTAAGTGCGTTGTAAAGATTTCGAGGTGGTAGTAAAATTAAGTGCGCGTAAAGATGATGGATTGATGATGATGCTCTGAATACGATCTTCAACTTCTCGTTTTCATAGGTGTTTACAAAGGAAACATGCAGATGTTAGCAGAGAATGATGATGATCTGAAACAACCATACATGACGATGAGCCTGGCCATGAACTCTGCTTCGCGCGCGAACACCATTTGCATAACACTCTCTCTCTCTTCCTCCAGTCACCGGCCTCAGACACAAAGAGGTTCGTTCCACTCGTCCATCAAGCGGACGGCACTTCCGGTAACCTTCGAGCACTTCCGGTTTTGCTCCACTGCAATCCGTCCACCTCGACCGTTCACAAACGACTAAGTCACAACTTAAGTCAGAAAAATGAATTAATCTTACCCCACCGCTCGCACAAGAAGAAGAAAAAACACGTGGGCCATGAATTATTAATCGCATTTGAAAGGCGGAACGGAATTCCGAAAGGAGTAGAGCGTAAATGCGGACGATACTCGACTGTGACAGGTGTTTGAATTTTGGCGCGATTCGAGCATTATTTTGAGCGGCAAGGTGCCAAGAGACGCGCACGTCCTGCGACTGCATATTTTCGCTCCTACGCATCCTCCTGCATTGTGCGGCATTCCTGGCCGTCCGCGAAACGTTCGACGTAAAATTTAAGAACTAAAAATAATACTTCCGAGATAAAAACACAAGAATAAGGCTTGTTTGTTATTTATTTTTTTTAACTTAAGGAAATCTTGAATATTGAATAATCGGGTCATTTTGACACACCTATAGGTGTGTACTTGTGTTTCATGTAATTGTTCGTTGTACTTCAATAATTTGTTTTCATAAAGCTGACGTTTAAAAATGAATAAATAAAAAACAATACAAAATATTCCAATAGAAGCCAAATAATGAATAATTTCACTTTAATATAATGAAATTATTTCATAGCAAGAAATAATCGAAAACACAAATACATAAATTTCCTAAAAACAAAAACAAAAAAGCAACAAATCAATGCTGACGAATTTGCGAGTCCGGAATTGTTGGAAACGTTCACAAAGGGCGCTCCAATCATAGTCTATTAAATAACCAAAATCCCCCTGACGAACGTTTCACACAAATGACACATGCAAAACAAAAGCTATAATGAATAAATTTCAAATTTGGTAACAGTGTACTTACGCAAAGCAACAAAACTCGAATTCGTGCATAATTTTTATATTTTTGTTTTCCAGTTAATTCCACGGTTATTATGAGTCGAGAAATCAACGAGTCGAGGCGAAGAGGCGAACGAACACATGGATGCTTCCAGTTTCTGCTAAACATATGTGCTGATATTGCGGAATGCATCGAACGAAGTACAAGCAAACAAAACAAAAATAAATTTCAGAAAAAAAAGGTAGTGCACAACACGAAACAAAAGCAGAAGCGAAAAAATATGGAAACAATGTGAACTGGGCTTTTCTCTCTCTTTCAATGCCATTACGTAATTCGAGTCGATGAAATTACGAGAACTCCGTTCGCGTCGGTGGTGGTGTAACAACAGCAACGAAATTAAAAACAACTGCAGCAAAACTAAGAGCAACAGTAACAAAACTGAATGAGAATAAAAAGCAGAGACAAAAATATATATATAACCGTGTTTGCTCAAGTTTAATTGAAATTCGATGAAAAATAATATTTGATATGGTATTATTATGTTGATTTCAGCAAAAAAAAAACAAAGAGAGACAAGAGAACAATTTCAATTGCATTGATAAATACGATAATTAAATTTAATATTGACAATTTGGTCAATTTATTACTTGAAATTTATAAGGTTTTTGAAGGTAAACTTTCATACAGTTTCTAGAAATTATTTTTTTTCATTGATAACTTTACAATTCAAAAATTATAATTTCTGAAAGTAAACAACTTCAAAAAGTTTTTAATTGAAAACAATTAGTATTTGAAATGATTGTTGCATCATAAACATGATAAATATCATTAAAATTAGTTTTTTTAATGGAAATTTGTTATGGATAAAATTCCTACAATTCTAAACAATATAATGATAGTTATAATTTACTAAAAATACAATGAAAATAATGTAAATAAATGTAGAAAACAGATACAACGACAATTGTATTAAATCAAGATAAAAATAACTATATTTAGAATGTGAAAAAGTAGTAGTTCAGGTATTATTTTCGTCGTCGAGTTATTATTTTGAAAAACAACAAAAAAATTAATTGTAAAAATTTTAAATTAACAAGTCAATTTATTTCTATGTATAAAAATATTTTTAGTTGATTAGTTTTTGTACAATACAAAAGAAATATATTACATTTCGTATTAAAAACAAAAAACAAAGTAGAATAGATATTTTGAATAGTTGTAGTATTACGTTTTGTTTTATTTGTTTGTCGATTTATATATTAAATAAATTATGAACTTGGGATTTATATCAACATGGGACGATTTTGTTGGCAATCGAATTTGGTCGATAGCCAAAGGTACATTCAATAAACAACTCTCTTATAATTTAACACCTCAATTAGTCTATTTCTATTGCGCATCTACGCTTATATAAACGTAATAATAATATGTAATAACAAATCAATGTTTCATTTATCATTTATTCTCGATATTATTAATATCCGTACAAATAAAAGTAAATGACCAATCATGAATAATGTATATATGTTTCTCTGCAATTACTGTTACAAATTTAAAAAATCAATGAACAAAAATATATGTATACCTTACATTGTGAATGTAGTTATATTCACCTAGATTTCCTACAAATTTTCTTTACGTGTATTTTCATCAACAGAAATAACGCTTAAACATTATAATTTTTGAATGAAAACAAATTGAGAGTTTTAATTCAAAAAATTTCTTACTAAATTTTAAATAAATATCATTAACATTATTTTTTACTAATTAACAATATATTTTTTTTTGAAATTCAATTGATCTTATTAATAAATATGAAATTTTTATCAAACGATTATGCAATTAAATCATTCTTTGTAAATAAATGATTTCGTATGTCTAAATATTACTAATTATTTCAAATATTCCTAAGTGACAATACCAATTTAAATATTTATACATCAATTTATTAAAATAAATAGAAATTTGTTTTTTTAAATTATTTTTTTTTAAATTAATTAATACAAAAAAAACAAACAATTGTAGATTACAGTTTATAAATTACGATTCGAAATAAATGTGTTATGCAGATATGAATATTAAGTAAAGTAAAGTTGTTATTGGATAAAGGTGATAATTAGTATAGTAATTTATTTGAAGGATTTGACCTTAACGTATTTATTAGTACATATTTATTATTTCATAAGTAATGCAAAAAGTTTCATTTATTTTTGTTTCATATAATCAATCATTTCATTAATGAAAAAATAACAGTAAAAGGAATTAAATTTAAAAACAAAAAGTTAGGGCAGAAAGACCTATGGTCAATAGCCTTTTGTATCATCGCTCCACGGTGCAACGATGTTTCCAGAATTTCGGAGAGACCGGATTGAACCGTGTAGAGAGACGGTTGACGTCTCCAGTAGAGAAAACTTTTAGATATTACGGTTAAGGGGGCCGGTAGAAAAGAAGGAAGCAGTATTTGAGTTCTTCCTCACGATAAAAGTAAGTGGCGCCCGGAAACTTCCCACGTCGAAACTCACGCCCAGCCTGAAGATTTTTATACTTTACATTTGTGTATGTCGTACGCGATTGCACCAGTCGTGTTACAATATATTTTTTTAGTTTTTTCTTATTACTACTGTATATGTTTATTTTTTTTATGGACGACTGATGCAATAAACATTAATTATAATTCTAAATCTTCAATTTCTGAACAAATTAACAATAGTGAATAATTAATCATCATTTTGTGCTGATAGGAGGAAAAACACAGTGATTCTAATTAAATTTAAAAGAAACTTTACAAACAATTTCTATGTTTATTTTTTTTTGTAATGTTATTTGTATTTTACATTTATTAACTTTAAATGCTTCAATTTCACAACTAACGTAAATAATCAATCATTACTTAATTCAGAGAATTTATGAAAAAAAAATTGTGAAAGAAAATATAAATAAAAAAAAGCAGCAGTGAATTCAATTCAATTAAAAAGGCAAAGACAATTACGATGAGTAAATACGAAGTAGTTGTAAAGCGATGTACTCTTTAACATCGCTTCGACGAATGCTCGTTTTTAAATAATTGATCGACAATTAACGACGACGCTTTCATTCTTTCAAATTTCACAAAAAATAAGTTGATGATGATTTTTTCTTTGGTGTAATAATATTTTTGATTCAAGGTCTAGGTCCAAACCAAATGACATTGGAAAGTTTAAAAATGAAATTACCAACACACTAGAATAATAAAAAAAATGCGCGCGCAACGAGTGTGCACTTACTATTAGCAATTTGTTGTTAATAGTCAACATTTCACAAATTATAAAAATATTGTTAAAAAAAATGTGGAAATGTCGTGGAGTTACGTGTAGCAACTTACATGTAATTATTCAATTTCCTAACTAACATTTCTCACTTGGAAAAATAACGGAAAAAAATAAAACGCACATTGAAATAATTATTACAGTTTATTCCACTTGTCCTTTATTATAATATGTGTCTTTTCTTTTTCGGTTTCGAACTTATAAAAAGGTGAGGAGACCCGGCAAACCGCGCGAGCCAAACTGAACCAAAAATAAACACACTCACCTAACAAATAAAACACAAACACATACGTTCTCTCTCCGGTTCTCACTTACTTCGTTTTTCCTTTGGTCCACCAAAATAAACCAGGGAAAAACCGATTATATTATGATATAACTAAAAGAGAAAAGGGACAAATAAAAAGTCTTCGGGAAAACTCACTTGTACTTGTTCTTCCGCCGGTGGAAAGCGCCTAAAAATCCCATCTTCGTGCAGTCAAGAATCAAAACAATAACAAAACTTTGAAATAATCCAAAATTGTAATAATACGCGTTTTGTTAACTCTCACTGTTATAGTTATTTGTATCAGAGATGACTTTCGTGACTTTCATAGTAAAATAGCAGAGGAAAAATGAGCGTGAGCTGAGGTTGATGATGGGTGGCGTCGGTGAGGCCTTGAGGGAATGAACGCACATATACATTAAAAAAAGTAAGAGGATTGCAGCAAAAGTGGGAATTTTTGTCTAAACTCGTGCATTTCACTGCACATGTCGCCGCTCTTTGAATAATTATTTTTAAACTAGAAAATATTTGTAATCCCATTAAGTAATCCTCGTGATTTCCTGTCCTTTTGTTTATCTTTATGAGCAGATTTAGATGCAAGAACCTTAATTTGGCGAAAACGAGAAGATGATTTTTTTTACAATGCGTTCCAATTAACTGCGAATTGCAGAAGAATCTCGGTTTACAATTTCCAATACAAAGCGAATTCTTCTAAGAAAAGAATATAACATATATTAGAAGTAATTTAAATTGTTGTATAATGTGCAAACAGTGCAAAAAGCAAAGATCAAAATACATTCGTTGATGTAATCACAGCAATTTACTAAATTTATGATATTTTATTTAATTAATAAATGTTCATTATTTTTTTATTGTAATTGCATTTAAATGCATTTTTTTATATTTCTTTTATTGTTAGTAATTCATTTTTTTAATAACTATATACAAATTATCATCATTATTGTTATCAATGGATTTGTATAAGTTCGAAAGTTGTAATAAAATTGAACAGTAATTATAATAATAAATGAAAATTTGAATTTTATGACATTATTTAAAATTTACAAAAA
>NW_017095872.1:83593-86804 GCF_001412225.1 Nicrophorus vespilloides
AGTTTACAACACAAAAAAACATGTATTTTCAAAAAAAAAAAAATAAATACAGAAAGTTGTTAAATTTTAGGTGACAGATACTAAACTACAATTTACTAAATGTTTAAATACCTAATTTTTTGATGTATCACCATTTTCTATCCTAATTTTCCTCTCTTTATATTTAAAACTTTTGTTTATATTCTGATTTTTAACTAAATTTAATTTAAATATTCAAATATATTATATCTTCTTAAAAAAAAGTATATATATTTAATAAAGTTACCAAACAATATTTTTCAGCATCATATAATTTGAGTTCTTTTGCTCCAGTTTACAGCAGATCAATATTTCATTTTAACGTTTCTGAAGGATCTATCAACCCCATATATATAATCAAGAGGGTCGTAACACCTCTTCATCAATATTAGATTAAATGTGAGAAAAGGGTATTTTTATTCCCACATTATAGGATCAATATATATCAATTTACTATTAATATGAACAACTTCATATCCTATAAAACTGCATTTTGCAACCTATTACTCAAAATGGAATATTCGTATTTGATTTTTTTTATGAATTATGGATAAGCAAATAATGAAATGACGTGATGACGAATAAGAAAAAAATATGAAACTCGTCGCAAAACTTTGAACTTTCCAAACAAACAATCAGGAAAAACTGGCATCCGAATCTAACCTGTTGCCATGTGAACATTGCAAAAGAAAAAACAGAGCGAGAAGAGAACTTAAAAACATATAAATACGAAAATATTTAATTCGTATTGCGTAACTGAAATAAAATTTTGTTATTTCTTTGCAGCGCGTGACAAATGTTAAATTTAGTCACACGAAGGAAATAATAATATACCTATGGTCAATAGCCTTTTGTATCAGTTGACTTTGTTGAAATTATATATACACTTGGTTCTCTTTTCATGCGTTTTCCTGTGGAACGTATCCCACAGGATAACGCTTAAAAATAAATCGCACAAAAAAGGACTAGACACACGTATAAAAATAAAGGATACGTTCCATAATTTTTTAAAACCGCATTAAACTAAATCAATGAGTTACAATATAACGAAAATCGCATAAAAAAGGGTTTATTAAATTTCAGAAAAATAATTAGTTTTACTATATTCTTTCTGAAATGTTTATTCATAATTTTATAAAAACCTTAACAATCAAAGACAAGTTTATTATATTTCAGAAAAATATAATCTTATGCAATAAACATTATTATTATTATACTTTTTTGTCATTATAAATTAAAAGTTTCTTTTATGTGATTATTTGACGTTTACCTGTTTTCAAAGTAATTAAGTGCTATTAAATTATATTTTTTCACTGCAAAATTTAAGTATAAAGTTAAACCGGAAACATTACGAAAGAATCCAGGCGTAGCGAGACTTAAGTAATGTTACTTATTGCGATTGTTTGTTTTGTTAAATACGCCTTGTCGCCTTGGATCAGGATTGAAACAGTAATTTAGAGTTACAGAGAAACTTTTATTTTTTCTTATTGAATCTACTCATATTTGATTTTTAAAGATATTTTTGGTGTATATAGACGTAATTAAATGTCATATACAATGCGTAATATATTGCATAAATGTTAAACTAGTTTGGAGAGCTGCACAAAGAGACACAACAATTAACTTATTGAACAATACCACGATTTTACGCATGTCTAATAGTTTGAAAATTATTGGAGCTGCAATTTGCTTTAATAATAGCTTTAATAATGTCGAAGTTTACATAATTAAATTAGTGAATGTGAATAGAAACAATTAATAAAGTACTAATAATAAATAATTTGAGTTATTTGTCTAGAATTTAAGACTTTTCCAAGAACTAAGATTAGTTAATCATAATTAGAGATTGAAGTTGTTTTACAATTAATACTTATAAACAAAAATTTATAGTGTTTGTTGTATGTAAAGAACAGACATTTTATTTTGTTCATGGAAACCCATAATGAAATCTGTCTATTTCCCCACGCAAATATATTTTAATTACTGAAATCACTGAAAAGATGATGATGATTACGAAAACAACTGATGCGATGGAACTGACTGTAGATTCATTGAATTATAAAGAAGATTGTTCTTTACAATGAAAAATAAATATCCAATCTAATTTTATTAGTTTTCGATTAATTGAATAAAATTTTAAGACAATTTTTTCAATATTT
Organism: Nicrophorus vespilloides; assembly: GCF_001412225.1. NCBI lineage: Eukaryota > Metazoa > Arthropoda > Insecta > Coleoptera > Silphidae > Nicrophorus > Nicrophorus vespilloides. Next base: position 85,771 of record NW_017095872.1, read on the forward strand.
ATTACTTAAATTTGACAGCTTCATTACTCACTGCTCCAGTTTACAGTTTACAGCTATTCGAGTAAATCTTTGCGATATTTATTGGTGTTTATTGAACCCAACGCGACAATTAAATTTATAACATGTACAGATGTGTGCAAGTGATTTTTTTCATAGGACATATTAAATCCGAAACAGTGTTTTTCATTCTTTTCAATTTAGTGTTTGCAGATGTTTTTAAATTAATAATCAATATTAATTTAAACAAGATTCATCCCATCATTACATTTCATCAGAATTATGCAATTTTGAGCTGAATTGCAATATGTGCTAGAATTGCAATAGAATCGAGGTTATGCAATGCAAGTGAAATCTCCATCCGAATCATTCTATTATTAAAATGAAATTGCTGTTGTTACAAATCGAAGTTGTGTAAATGCAATTGTATGAAGTAACAATGAAATATAAAATTAATTAGCAATTGAACAAACAATGAAAACAATTAGATTAACTATTTTATGTTTTTATAATAAAATCGTTTTTTTTTTAAATTATATAACTAGATATTTTATTTCTAATAAACATTGATCATCTATCTGCTATAAAATATAGTTGCATATAATTCTCAATTTAAGAATGACAAATATATTGAAACGAGGTGTAAAATTAGTAATTTATTATTGGAGATTTGCATAATTATAATGCCATTAATATTTATTAGACTAGTCATTGAATGCATGGAAAGCCGTCCCATCTATTATAATAACCCAATTAATATTAATGTTAATTGGAATATATTTAGTTAGCATTAAAACTGTTCAATATCGCAATTAAATAGCGCCAATTGAACTCTTCCACAGTTGTCTACATTAAATAATCCAGGTTGTTAACGTAGGCAACCCAACTTACAGAACGTAACTTACAGAAAATATTTTGTCTTTCCAACAAGCCTACACACATCTTATTGCTGCCATCGAGTCGCCTGCTATGAGCTGAGAAATTGAAAAAAAAACACATACTTAACGTTTTATACGTAACAGAGAAAGACGGTTTTC
>NW_017095873.1:0-11990 GCF_001412225.1 Nicrophorus vespilloides
GAGCTTCCTGATTCCTTTGATCATGGCCGTATCCTCCGGAGTCACGGCTTCTTTACTTAAAGGACCAAAAGTGAACTCCAGGAAATCATTGATGGTTGAGATTGAGTAATTATCAAAATTTTCGATCAGATTGGCGTACACTTCAAAACCGCTTGATGCATTGGATATATTCGATTTCAACGGTTTCATCAGAAGCTTCACGTACTTTCTTAAACATTTTATATGTATACTATAATTATTGGTTGATTCCTGAAATTAAATAAATAAGGTTAATATTTATATACATAATGAAATTAATAATTAATTGCCTTCCAACACTCGTACGAGCCGCATCTGTCTTTGTAATTTTCAGTCTTCGATCACACGCAATATCGCGTTCGTGATTTCGGAGTCGTTGTGCAACATCTGACCGGAATAATGGATCAGGACTTTGCACTGCTTCCACCAGTCTTCATATTTTGTGCTTGTGGGATCCAACGTTTTTAGATAACCAATGAAATTTAAAAAATAATTATTTGATGATCTTATAATTACATATTTACGATGCGATTCTTTAACACCTTGCACTCCTTTGGTGACATGAAATTGAAAGAGTAACCAATGGGAAATCCCATAACCAGATCAATGAAATAGCTCCGTTTCTTGTCGGAAGTGTTTTCAGAGAAGATCTGCGGTATGACCCACGAGTGCAAGAACTGGTATGTCATATTGTCCTTGTCATTTTGACTATTACATTTTACCGCTCTCGATACCTGAAAATAACAAACACATCTTTCAGAAACTACTTTGTTAAATTAGTCATAGACATTCCAACAATATAAAACAATGGCATTCAACATTTTATATCTATATATAAAGAAGTACAAAATATCAACAAAAAAAATGGTTAATGAAAGTTACAAATTAAATTTAATTAATTACTCATTGAGGAAGTGTAATTAAAATTATTTAATTTCTTATCATATTTGTGAGTACTTTACCTACATGAGAGGTCATCAGCAAAAGAAATAGTTCATGTTTACTGACCTCAGTAATATTTCTTTTATAATCATTTAAATAATGAATTTGCAATTGTTAAGTGCTTCCTTAATATAAAATGTATTAAGTTACTAGCATCATGAATCTATTTGGAATTGTTGTATCACATTAGACAATTTTCTTACCATCTCTGTTACCATGTCTGTTTTGTCCAATATACTTTCAAATATATTATCCACTTTCTGGTTGTCACTGCACAAAACGATCTGAAGTACTGCAAAGTTATACTTGGTTTGTTCTATGTCATTGTTTGTGGATCTGAGCAGAAAAACATTCAGATTGGGATGAGCCGGTGCTAGTTTCCCATGCAACTTGATCAGCAAATCCTCGATGCTGTCAATGATCTTGATCTTTGGCTTATTCGCTGCAATTGTGCTGCACCTCTGTATGATTTTGGTGCAGTTCTCCTTGTTGCTTGCAGACGGGGTTGTCAGCACATAAGGACTTCACAAATTCTTCCACGTCCTCTACATGGGTCATCTGCAACAAAAAATGAAATTAAATTAAAACTCACACACAAGACTACCGCCGTATTATAATAAATTACCATTGTACATTTGGTGTATCGCAAGGAGAGCCCTCTACTCTGTTCATTGTGTGATGTTGCGCGCAGTGGTGCCGTCATGTCGAACGGTGTCGACACAGGCTCTGGAGGTGCTGGCGGGAGCGCCGCCTCTGGACCTGCAACTGGGTGCGTTGTACGTGCGGGAGTTGGCTAGGCATGGTTGAGCGTGTGCCAAGATACTGGGCGGACCCTCCCGTGGGTGCGTCCAAGCGGGAGTGGAAAAAGTGGACGCTGGCCAGGGTCTGTGACGAGTGGCAGCGGCGATGGTGTGCTTATGACAAGGGGAGAACGCTATTTGGTTTCATTAGGGGCTCCCTCTCAAGAAGCCTGGAGCGTTTTATGCCGGATCTGTGCACGGTTTTTTTTCTCACTGGACATGGCAGCTTCAATTCTTACCTGTCTGGTGTAGGCGTGTTCAGTGAGGCTGGGTATAGAGCGCTTGCGGAGTAACGAAAGAGGAAAGAATTATTTTGGTTTATTGCGATCTGGTTTATTTCGTTTTTCTGCGGTTTTTGAGTTGATTTTGAGTTACTTTATTTTATTTAATTTTGAGTTACTTTGTTCTATTTGTTTTTATTGTGATTCTGATTTTATATGATTTTCATTATGTTTATTATTGGGGATTTTGGGTTCATTTGTTTCGGTTGTTATTTTTGTGTTTTATATGATTTGATTTAATTTATTTTAAGTTGATGGTCAAGTGGGCCATATGCGGTGTTTTCTTTTGTGCGCTCTCGGCACTTTTGTGACCCGTGTGGCTATCCCTCGCTCGTCGACTATATTGGCGCTTTTTTGGTTTTAGTTATTATTGGTGCGAATTTATTTTTCTTTGATTATGGCGTATTATTCTGTGGTGGCGGCGGGGGAATGGGTGTTATAACTTGGTGCATGCGGTGTTTTTCTTTCTGGTGTAATTCTTAGCAGTCGTTTGAAGAGTCTATTAAGCTTAACTGCAAACGTGGCGCTACCCGTCTTTACCCCTCAGGAATAAGGCAATCAAGGAATTACATTTGGTGTGTTTGTTGGTGTAGATAATATATATACTTGGCGCTATCTCAAAATGCTTTTCATGAAATAAGAAAACAAAATTATGGCATTTATGGGCAGAATTAATTCTATCTTTTGAACGCGCTATAATAAGTAATTATAAGTTTCATCGAAATAGCTCAACGAGTACAAAAGATAGAATTAATTTTGCCCAACAATAATTTTTCTAAATTATTTCTTAAACCAAATGCGATTTGAAAATTCTATGAGCACTTTTTTATCGAAATCGCTCAACGCATTCAATAGATAGAATTAATTTTGCCCAACAAAAAAAAAATACCATTTAATACAATCTACTATTTTAATTAATATCATGATTATTAATAATTGTTTTATGAAAAATATGGAAACGGCAGATTTGTTTTGAGAACGATCAAGATTTAGTAAAAACTCGTATTTCCATTTATTAACAATTAAAATGCTGATCATGATTATCAAAATTTGCAAGAAATGGTAATAGAAATTAGGCCTTTTGAAAAGTTTGCTAAGTTAAAACGACGGTTAAATAACGATAAATACAAATATTCGGAAGCAAAAAAAATATTCAAAAATGAATCAAATTTGAATCTGTCGAATTGGAATTTTAGATCGATTAAGAGTTTTTGGAGACGGCGGTTATATTTATAATGTTTTGGAACGAAAAGCACGGAAATGCAAATAAAATCATTGAATCGTAAATCAGATTTTATCAGATCGAACTTGAAATTGATTAATTCGCTAGTGGAAGGAAGTGAAGATAAGTGCATATTGCAATAGGATCAGGACTATCCCAAATCTTAGAATAATCTTAGATTGCAAAATAAGACATATTTTTTAAAAAATATTACAGTTATTGAGAAAATTAATAACAAGGAAAGAAATGTTAATCGAAATCTAAATTTGGTCTAAAAATATAAATTCGAATGATTCTGCAATTAAAGTTTTTTTTATTGATGTTCATCGGGTTGCAGGAATTGCTGGAACTCTAACATATTTCAAATATGAATGTTCAATTTAGATTGTCGTCAAGACATGAAGATATGGTTGCCTAATGTTAAATCATTTACTTAATATTTATCATAATTGATAAAAAAAAATATGGGTTTGAAATATGGATTTCTGCTGGAATTACATAAACTAATACGATTCTCCGATTTACATATTTATTGAAGATAATTACATCAGTAAACTAGTAAATTGATAAAATAACCCTGCTCTAAACAGATTTTTTTTGTTCCATTCGTTACTGAATGTTAAAGTTCATAATGATACTTCTTCATCAAATAATTTTTTTTAGAAAATTTACTTTCCAAGTCTCTTTTAAGATAACGTGAAATCAATTTTGGTTTTTCATGAATTTTAGTATATTTTAATAACTATACTAATTATGCTTATTATGCATAAAATAATTTAAAATTGTGTCGATTGTGGGGGGTGTTCGAGTTGAATATCCTAGATAGCTTGAAAGCCGCATTTAAACAATCCTTTTTGCGAATTCGGCGAAATCAAAGCGTAATTCCTTGGCCACCAAGACGTATTCACGTATCAATTGTACGCAAGCATAATGACAATATTTAGCCAACATTTCGAATCCAGGTAGATAGATGTGACGAAGAAGCTGTGCCATCCATATCCATAAACAGTGGCTCTGCTTTCGAAGAGGGGGACTGCTGGGAGTGGCCATTGCACGCTAGGCTCGAAAAACAAGAACAACTCTCTCCTCGATGGATAGATACAAGCCCATTGCTATAGGTTTGCCACGCCCTCATATCGGCATTGATAGTTGCGTTTACGTTCCTGAGATTGGGTACGTCTAAACAGAATAGCCATTTTATTTCTATACAACACTTTCTAGTTTCATATTGAGAAGCCTTTAGAAACAAAAATAATTATTTTTTAAATAAGTATAACCCTAATGTTATCGTCATCAAAAAACATATAATATTGTGCGATAAAGAGATTTTTTTGAGTAAAATTTAATCGATAATTAACGAAAACGCTATTATATAAAAACATTCTCTTCAAATCAAAGCTCCATTTGGAAGAATATGATTTTTTGTTTATTCACTTAATAAGTATTATAATTTGGATGAATACATCTTTCATAAATAAGCTGCAACAATGGAACGTTAACCTCATTAAATCTTGTTAAACATAAATCATTATTACAGCCAACACATTTCAGTGTGAAGGTGTAATCGATCAAAGTTCTCTCGGTACGGGTGCGAGTTCCAAAGGTTGATCTGGAAAAAATCATCCAATGGTGATACGGCATTTAGCTATTTAAATACTCGTAATATACGTCGATCGAGCGGTTTTGATGAAGAATAAAATGCAGTGTACAGAAGATATTCCATTCAATATTGCGGATTCTTATACTACCTGCTTCATTCTGATTGATCGCTATAACCGAATAGATTTAGGCTAAGACGTCTCAATAATTTGTTGACATTAGTCGTCAAATTTTTCCTCGCAGATATCAAACATCGTCATTAAATTTTGAGGTCCCCTGGTAGTTGATCTGATATTCAGTAAGACATATAACTTACACCATTTTGCTTTAACTTCGAATTTAGAAACCCCTTGAAAACAGTTACTTAGTGTAGTCATACTACTTTTTTTTCCTGACCGCAGTAATACAGGCTAGATTTGAAAAATCAAATGAATCGCTGAGGGGAAAAGAAGAAGTACTTTAATCTTCTCTCAACACTTCAGCGGTTATTCTGAAATCTATGTAGAGAAACATGAGTCGAATCTAAATATGTGTTAACCCTGAATTTTGTTAAACGGCCGTGATCGCAATCATTTTTTAATACATACACATACTATTAATTTAAATTGTATTAAATATTGATTACTAAAAAAATAGTTTGATAATTACATTTTAAAAAGTATTTATTTCTATAATGTAATCTAATTCTACATATTTTATAATACTTTAAATTATATGCATAAAAGCGGGATGCGCGTCTACCAATGGAAACTTGGGGCAACCTGCCGGAAACAGGGAAAACCTCGCCCAGCCATGTAGTCAACCCCATACCTGCCAATTTTTTCGGAATCCCGCCGCCGTGTTCCAGTTGAAAAAAAGAATGGCGCAGAAGAGGAATGCTATTCGAATGAAACATTCTAATTAGCTCGAAAGCCGCATTTAAACCATCTCTTTTGCAAATTCCGCGTAATCAAAGATAGCTGAAGGCTTGGCCTCCAAGACAAATGAATACGTATCCATTGTACGCAAGCATAATGACAATATTTAGCCAACATTTCGAATCCATAGACAGTGGCTCTGCTTTCGAAGAGAGGCACTACTGGGAGTGGCCACTGCACGGTAGGCTCACAAAACAAGAACAACTCATCTCCTCCATGGATGTGTCTGTATTTTGAATAGATCGTTAATTCTGGTTACGAGGCCGGACGTATCACACACGACCAGTTCGTAATACGTTCACATCCACCCTCGCACGAACGCACCGAAATAAATCGGGAACAACTTCATACATCCTTGACTCCTTTATTTTCTACATTTACTTTCATTCAAATCTTTTTTTCAATAAAATTAATTACAAATCAAAATTTGTTTGATAATTTTTGATAACGTGAATTTTACCAATGTTTAAGAGAAAAATCCTCACATTATTTATAAAAGGTCTATTATTAATTTGCATCATTTTAATGAAATTAAATACACGAAAACATACATTTAATTATTTGTTTAACTTCAAATTTTAATATCAGTATCTGTAGTACATCACATTTTCATCGCACGTCTCAAGACACTTATGTATTTGTCAGCCGACGAATCTTTTCCTTCAGCAACAATCGACAAGTTATAAATGAGATTAACTTTATTGAATTTATTTCTGAAGAAAATCGAGAGGTCCGTCATATGGGAAGTCAAATAAACTACTAACGCTGTTGGTGAAAATATGCAAGCCAAACAAAATTTAATCGTGGTGTTTATAGATGTGCTTGGATAAGGCAGGCGGAAGGGATTACATTAAAAATAATAAATAGATCAAAATAATATTAAAAGTATATTTTTATGATAACTATATTTTTATGTATATATTGTGGAGGTCGCAGTTGTTCCATTGAAAAATGCTTAAAATAATTAAATTTAGTTCAATTCAATATATCGAATAAATATTAATACTTACAATAGACTAATTATTTTATGTTCCTCTTCTTTCTTCCCATCTTTCGTTTTGTGTACTCTAGACACATTAAGTATATATTAATAGTTATAAAATGTATTTGGTTCCCAATTGAATTATCTTACTTCTTTTAGGCTTCACTAACGGCATTAATAAATCATTTTCCTCGTAACTTGGTAACTCGTACTCGAAATCTATTGGCGTTTCTGGTCAAATGTGCATTGTTAGTAAATCAATGATATATGTATCATACTAACTTACGAAATCGTCGTGGCCGTTCCAATTCTTCACTGCTGTCCTCCTGAGTTAAGTCAATCACATCTGGTTTGACTTCATCATCCTCCAATGTCAAGTCTATAATAATATCGCTTGCAAAAAAAAGAACATCAAAATAATTTGAACTACCAATCAATTCAATAATTAACCAAATGTATTATAATTGTTTATAAATTACCTATCAGGATGATTATCTGGTAAACAATATAACCTAAAAATAAACTTATTTTACTAAATGATGTTTCTAGAATCAGCATTTTTCAATAAATAAAGTTTGTATAATTATTCACTAGATTTTATTAATCAATGATTTACCTTCTCCGGTATTTTATACCATTTTCTTTTTTTATTATAAGAAAAACTTGCACTGATGAATTGCAGACCAGTGTGTATAGGGCATTGTTTACTTCCATTTTCGGGTTCAAACTACAACAAAACAATGTTATCGATATTGAAAGTACTCAATAGGAATGTTTTTTTTTCATTGCTGGACTGTTTTTGTACAACAATTATTACATCAATTTTACTTTCAAATAAGATCACTATAAGTCGCAAGCAAAACATTTCATATTGAAGATTATTTGTAAATTCGTACTAATTCATTGAGAATTTGAGAAATTTTAATCAAAATCTAAATTTAATTTTGATTACCTTTGGATAATTTCGTTACGAAGTCAACCGTAACTTCTACGGAAAATTAGGTTCCGCGGCAATGTGCATGGTCTGAATGTGAGGAGACGTGGCCTCTTAATAACTCCCATGCATAATGTGGAAATCTTCAAGGGGAGGGAGCTTTACGTGCTATGTCATCGGTGGCATTAGCACCATGCGCTACTTTGGCGTATTATAAACAGCAAGTATAGTGGGTGTTGCGCATGTCGTTTGGTCGCAGTCATTGGCTTGTCGAAATTGTATGTAATTTTTGTATTCGATGCGTTCCCTTTGTTTGTTTGGTTATTTGTTTATATATTGAATTGTCGGATGATTTTATGCAGCTTGTATTCTTTTATATTTTGGAAAAACTGATTTGGTTCCTTTTGTATTCTCTTCGTGGAGAGTAAATTCGAAATTATTATTATTATCTTCGATCTGCTCTTTAACACTCTTCATCAATATTCGTAATTCACAATAAATATTCTTAGTATACTGGCAATGACAGAACACTTGTCAAGTTAATACTACTAGTCACTTCATGCTGCAGAAACAATTGAACAATTGACGCTTCTTTCGGAGCGTTGTCAGCTTGTACTACATTTTTATTTTTAATAACAATAAATTATTATCAATTTATTTGATTTTGTTGAATTATTCATAATAAACCTTAACAATATGAAATCTCAAATACAATTAGATTATTAATTGTTGTTATTTATTATTAATAACAATTTAAATGTGACTACGCTCCGGAATAGTTTAAAAATGTTATATTGGTTGTCGGGATTTTAATAAAGTTGGGAATTTGATTGACGGTTTTTCGGTTGTCGGGCTTGCGATTGCCACTGTCGCGATTGCGATTGTCCATTGTTATTTAATGGGACCATTATAACAGATGACTCATCGTGAACTTCAAATCAAATACTTAATCTGATGTTTACTTAAATAACTAATTAGTTGATTAAAAAAAGCAATAATACAACAATACCTTGTATAATGAAGCTTCGAACAATGCACATTTTAATTAAGTAAAATAAAAATTAATTCTAACAAATTAGTTCAACAAAATATTTTAGTCCAGTTTTAAAACGTACTGGATACGGGGTATACCGATTATCCGCACTATCGAGATATTGATGAAAAATATAATTTAGAATATACAAATGCAATAAAATATTTAATTACAACTGCCCACGACCTTTTCACATCAATTTTTATAACTGTAATTTTTATCCATCAAATTTGAAGTTCCTCCAACAACCTTAATTATTAGAAATGGATATTTAACTTCCAATACATTTTGGATTATTATTTTGATATAACTCTTTTATTGTAGTTATTCTATCTAATAGCGAATTTGTTAATATCCAATAAAAGATTAATTGATAATAGCCTTCACGCAAGTCAATAATAAGCGAATATATAATTCGTTTAATTTTCATTCTGCTTTTCTCTACATTAAACATATCTTGCTCATTTTTTATAAATAATTACAAGTCAGATTTCTTTCTGAAATCGTATCTAATAAATTAATATTATTAATTCTCCGTTAGGCCGCAGGACAAATCGGGCTTCAGCGCCGGAACGCCAGCCTTTTGAGGCGTTTCCCCCCTTCCGTATATTTTCTTATGGAGAGAGGCGGATTATTCTTAGCACAGGCGCGCCTCCCTCTGGTGTATTGTTTATGAAGAGAGGCGGATTATTATTATTAGAAATCCACGACGTCAAATTGTCAACTGCTTCTCCACCTATTAGAATATTATGGGTCTATATTGCAAGCCCGACAACCAAAGACCGTCTATTGAAATCAAGATTGAATTATGATTGTTTCTATAAAAACTAATTTATTTCAAAAAAATTTGCGGAATTTTTTATTTTCAAAGCGACATTATTTTGCTATTATTTGTTTTAGTGAGTAAATTTTTTCATTTTTTTTTGCTGGAGCAGTTTTAGTCAATCTGGTAGGCTTTATCCGATTAAACAGTAAAGAATGACGCTTTTTATTTGGCAGATATTTTCAAGATGTTGAATGAATTCAATATTCAGCTTCCAAGAACTAACAAAGAGGCTGTTTAATTAAATTTACATCAGACTTGCCAAATTATAACGTGGCGGTCAGGCTTTTGTGCTGTTATTCATATTATGATTAAAAAGTTCTCAGTCTGAATATTTATGAAAGAGAAAACCTGTTTGTTCCACACAAAAAAATAATTAGATATATTTGTTTTATTTTTAAGGATCTCATTAAAAATAACGGAAGGAAATTTCATTACAAAGTTATCAAACTTTTGTAGTTTTTATATTTAATTTTCTTTGTCTTCAATTTAAGCAGTTTTTGCAATGTATTAATTGAGATGCAGAAATGCATAAAATTAAAGTTTCTCTACATTATAAACATATAGAAAGTATAGGTAAACGTCGTTTTGCGCCGGTTCGATTTAAACCGATTAACAATTACGTCGGTTGGTGCCGACGTGGGATTCCCCGGTTCGGCCGTGGGATTCTCCGATTCGGCCGACACCAGACGACAGTAGGCGCCGCGATTCTAATAGCAGATTCACTTTTACACCGGATTATGTCTAAGAAGCAATTCAGAGATTGGAGTGTTTGAGAATGCGCAAACGCGTATAGGTATATTTACTTTTAAAAACGCTGATTTGTTTACTTTTAGGAACGACGATGACTATTCTTGACTCCATTGTTTTAGAAACTTTTGTGATCTATGGTAGTGTGTTCTATTTTTGTATTTTTATCACAGTTTGAAAACTCGATATCTCAATGTAATCATAATCATCCTTTGTATATAATAGGAACGTTACAATAAAATATTTGCACTTTACCTGACTTTCAGAACACTCTTCTGAACATATCCAATTGCAAATTTAATATAAATCCAATCATATAACAAATATAAAATGTAAACAGAATGCGAAAATTATTGATTATATGTAATTATAATAAATATTAAGTAAGAAAATCAGGAAATCATATGGTGGCCTTATTGTGCATCAGCTTAAATTGAGCCGGCGTAAACCGAGGGCTAACTGTACATTATTTAAATTATATAGAAACATCAAAGACATTAAAATTACAAGTATAGTCAGAGTCAGCTTTATAAATTGAAATTATTTAGATGGAACAGTTAATATATATTTTATTATGTTTCCCGACGATGTATTGTTATAACGCACAAAAAAATAAGGTGCTCATTTATCATAAACAAAATATCGAATAGAATTGAAATAATAACTAAATTTTTTGTTAATATTTCTGTCAACATGAAATTTCATTTAATTTATTTGTTTTAAGTTTGATTCTTCAATATAAAAATTATAAGTAAAATACGCAAGATATACTCTTATAAGTAAAAAATACAAACTAATTGTATATAAAAGACAAATAATTGCACTAATTTCAATAATAATATTTATTAGTTACAATGCAACAAAAGGCTATCGACCTAAGTCTTTCCGCCCGATTAATAATTAATATTGAATAATTAACAATTTTAGTGTAAAAAAAATCAGAAATTATTTATTTAAAATAATAGACTTATACCATTTTCCAAAAAAATTTATTAACATTAATCAAAGTAATCGAGTATCCTCGAGGATGTTATTCATAACAAAGATATATCTATGCGTTCCTCCTCGACTACAACTTTAATTTCTCTCTCTATCCGATTTATTATTTTTGTAAATAGATAATTATAATTCATTACTTATTCGAAAACTATCAGGTTTCTTTTCGAATGTGGTTTAATCTAGTTGCAAATAATTTGATTATCATACTTGTCCAAGAATAGAATATGCCCTTTTTGGAAACACTGAGTGTGTCTTATACAGTGGTTTATGTATTATACTATTATACTTTGGAAATAAAAAACAATTATAATGTGTAAAAAATATTTAAATTAACATTTCCATGTTAAATCTTAACTTGTCTTCATATTTATAGGAATAGAATCCCCCAAGACACGGTCCAAGTAATATCTGGTTTTCACTTGCTATGTACAGTAAAGAGAGGGGAATGACTAAAGACGAAGGATGGCATTAAAAATACTCGGAGAAGGGAGTCGACGGTGCTTTCTGGTGCTTCGTTAAGTACCTGCAGTTCATCGGATTAAAAGTACTGGTACTGTGAAGAAGATGACAACCCATAACACACTATCTTTGAGCTACTGCAGGGGTGTTATGCAACGACGACGACAAGCCTATGATTTTTTATTCAGAAAGCTGCACAGGAAATGTTATTCATTACAAATGAGACGTCTA
>NW_017095873.1:12015-13051 GCF_001412225.1 Nicrophorus vespilloides
CATGAACTACGATTAAATGTATGTAATAAATATTAAATCAAATTGATTTATAATTAATCGCCTGATTTGTCTCTATTTGTTAAAGGTTCTACGTTGAATAATGGACGATAATATAAGATGATCCTAGGATTTACGATTTAAATCGTGAGATGAATTCCGTGTTTTACATGCTGAATATTCGAAATAGATTCTTTTTCCAATGCCGCTTTCTGTAAAAGATCCGTTGCAATGTGTTTTTTTTTCCTTTTTTTGTTTACATGAGATGATATCCCAGCTCTACCTGCTAAATATTGATGATATCGTAGTTCATGCTCTATTTTAAGCGTTTAAGGCCGAATATTATATTTGAAATTCTCTGATATTTGTTCTTCTATACAAATAATCGAGAAACCAAAACAAATTTCAATTGACTTCTAGTGTTAATAGTCTTCAATTATATTCAATTGATGCTTTCATGAAAATAGTAAACATTGAAATATCAGTTCATTTACAAGTTGACAGTTTCAAATTCGTAATATTTGAAAATATTATTCACATTTTTCTTGATTTTCTTTATTATTTACTTAGTTTACTCAAAAAAGAAATTGTTTATTCTATGTATGTTTATTCTGCATAGGTACATAGTGGGTATAACGTATACATTTTCCAGTAAATGGTTAAATTTTCCTACAACTGATGTGAAGTAGATTGAAAATATATATTAATATACAAAATGTGGGAGAATAAGTATGTGTTTAAAACATTTATTTTCAACTNCAACACTATCTTCGAAAAACACGTCATTTATAAATGCGTTCACACTTTCGCTAAAATTTACTTTTTCCTACTTTTCAGTGGAAAATGTGCATTTACCAAATGAACTTATGCACTTATACCGTAACATATACATACAAAATGACTAATTTGGATTGGGCCTTAATTATGTAATTATAGTTAATAATTAATCAAACTTAATTAATTTACGTTTAATTGTTGGGCTGTTAAGATGCTTACATTTAATTTATAGTGAATGTTTTGGATAACAGAATAGTCATAT
>NW_017095873.1:13071-13566 GCF_001412225.1 Nicrophorus vespilloides
AAACGTTAAAGTTATATTAATAATAATATGAAAATATATATTTATGAAAGCTGAAATTAGATGAGATGTAAATGTTCTAGAAATTGTTATCATAATTGATTATAACAATGAATATATAGATTTAGTAAATCTGAAAAAATATCAATTAGATAAGATGTAATGATGGTATAAGGGCTGTTAATGCTGTGTTTATTTATTCATGTTGTATATTGTAAGACCAAGTTCCCTTACTTCTTTGCTATTACAACAAATAAAAATTCAAATGTATTTATTTATTCACTGCAAATTTTCTGATTATTTTCTGTAGTTCATTAAATGGTAGAAAGAAATATTGAAGTTTCAGCAAAAAAGTCTAATAATTACAATTTCAAAATATGAATATTATTAAGTATACAAAAGGTAATGTTATTATTGTTATCAAACGAGTAGTCAATAAATGTTAGTAGATGGTTTTATATACAGTTTGTTTGTTGTTTATTTTCAGTAATTGAAAAG
>NW_017095874.1:0-18445 GCF_001412225.1 Nicrophorus vespilloides
AAACGTGAAAGTTATGTTAATAATGATATGAAAATATATATATTTATGAAAGCTGAAAGTAGATGAGATGTAATTATGGTATAATTTTGCAATTACGGAATCAAAAAGATGGTTTCAGATTTTTTTTATAAATAATAGTTAAAATTACTTTCCTTTTAAGACGCTTTTTGTAAATGCATGTCTGCATTGAACTGTGAAAAATGGTAGTAAAGAAATATTTAAAGTATATAATTATAAAATGTTATATATTTCTCGTTTGTCGGGTAAAAATTAATATAATAATGCTATATTTTATTTATTATTTTTTTGTACGTGAGCTTTTGTTTCCTCTCCTTGTATATGAGATAAATCACGAATGAGCAACAATTACTTATGTTCATAGCATTATGCAACAAACTGTGATCCAAAAAATATAAAACCATCTAGTAACATTGATTGAATACTAGTTTGATAGCAATAATGACATTACGCTTTGTATATTTAATAAAACTCATATTTTTAAATTGTAATTATTAGACTTTTTTGCTGAAACTTCAATATGTTTTTGTACCATTTAAATGTATAATCTCTAGTTTGTGATGAGATATATTAATTATCTGGCTATTAAGAGACAATTATTAGGTTATTATTATCGTCTTCGATTAGTTGAAGAACAAGTAGCAGACATATTTTATATCTACCTAATGAAGTGAAATTTATCATTCTAGTCACAATCCTGGAGACAATCTGAAAAAAGGAGCGTTAATTATCAAACGAAATCATGAACGAAGGCGGACAGATAATACAACTTCGATATAGAAGAGCTACGAGTATTCCGACTGCTAGAATATAACTGGAAATCAAAAATAAGCAAACGTTAATCATCGAAAGATTGTTTGTTTCGAACAATATAGTAAGGATAATCTAGAGTGGATCGGCAGTATTGATAGTATTTGGTTACATTGTGATGCAAAATCATTCCTGCATCAACCAAAATTGTCTACAATTGAACATCTGAATGAATGATCCATTCTAGAAGACATTTTCTTGCGCTGAGTCTGTCTCCAGCGACAATATTCCGAGATTAGAATATTCCTGCAAAATATTACTGCCCCCTTGATTCATAGGCTCACATGGGATAAATTTTATATATCAGCAAATCAACCAAGAAAAAGAGCAACTATAAATTATAAGAGAGTCAGAGCAAACAAGACAAGTACCGGAACAAAAAGTCCACCATATCAAAACGAAAATATAAGGTTTATATATAATTACATCAAATATGGTAAACTCCAACGTCATTTAACAACAAATCATCCACTAGATGAGGACAAACCTCATTATTTTGCTTTAAAGATTGCCGTTGACATAATGATTGGTGATGAAGCCGACTTACCAATTATGCACTTTGGACCTTACAAATTGATGAAAGTATGGACATCAGCAATAAAGCTTAATTATTTTCCTTTCTACAGATTTTCAGAGGTGATTAAATTGTAAATCAGTTTTTCTTTTATTTTGATTTGAAAGAGAGAACAACAGGAGAAGATGTCTATAACCTTGTAAACGAAAACGTCATCTTGAGAGGCATGCAGTGGCAAACGTGTGCTAGCTACATAGACGCTACCACCTGGCAGTGTGAAGTACGAAGATGCAGATAACTTATAAGAAGGCTTCCACAGGCTAACCACCGACGATCGAATCTGCAAAATCGAATCAGCTGGCAGTTGTTTACAACCAGGAGTGAATGGATAACAGGGACTTAGGTGTTGATACAAAGTGTTGGTACTGCCAGAAGAGAATGATCCAGAGCACACCCTCTTCAGATGCAAGAGGAGGATAACTGGATGACCCACTGGAGCCGGATAAGATGGTAAATGTCATGCTAGGTTACGTAAAGGGTATAATGACTACCAAGATGAAAGACGAAAGACAGAAATATAGTGAGGCATTGCAATGATGGTGAGAGCGCCTGAAACAGCGGCACGAGAGCACGAAGAAATACCGGCTTGGGCAGAAAGTCAGTGGTCAACACCGGGACCTGCATGACTGATCGAGGGAGAGTGGTTTAATAAAAAAGACTGCCACAGGAGCACATGCAGTTACATACGGTCAAACATGTTTAAGTAAAAAAANGGTGTGAATACTAACAAATATTATAAAAGCAATACCAGTTCTGATGACAACCAATAAACTGCAGAAAAGAATTAGAAACATTTGCATTGACTATGCACAGGTAAATATATATTAAATAAATAAATACATTCTAATATTTTGTTTGTTGTAATAGCGAAGAAGTGAGGAGAACTTACAACATACTACCTGATGAAATAAATACAGCATTGACAGCCCATAAGATTAAAAGGTGTGAAAACTAATACAAAACAAAATAAAAACAAGGTTCTCTCCTAATACTAGGACAACAAAACAATTACACCAGAGGAACATAAAATACGAAGTATGTACATATATAAATAATAATTTACATTTTTTTTTTAAATATGTCTTTTAGTAAATTAATTCGATGAATATTAAAATTTCAATTAATACAAAGTTGTATTTGAACGTTTCAAAAGTGTTAACAATGTATTCTCCTCGATTCACGCCGGCTTTGAGATCGTCGATGACCAAATCAGAACGCGACAAAAACTGCTTATTCAACTCCATGATGATAACGACGATAGTGGAGATGAGATAAAAGGATGAGTGAAGATTCAAAACTGAAAGAGCAAGGTGTCATTTTTAGGGATCCGTCTCCATCCTAGCTAGGGATCCAGGAAAGAAAGAGATTTCCGGTATTGTCTATCACCGGATAGTATATTGAATATTGTGGGCACTACAAGGTTATGAAAATTTATGTATCTTATTATTAATGTTTGTATATTCTTCTTTATTATATAGTTTTATTCTACGAATATTTAATTTTTCGGTTAGATATGCAATTTATAAATTATAAATGAGTAAACAAAAAGTAATACTAAAAAAAATTAAATTAATTTTCTGTTTTAATCTTCAGGAAAAAAGTTTTCGATTTTTTTATTTGTTTTTATTTATATGCTTTAGTAATTATCCTGTGATAATTGTATCTATTTCGTGAATTTTAACCTGAATTTATTTATTTTTCTCTTAATTTATATTCTCTTTCTGATCTGGAATGAACAATTTCTATTACTCATTATACAAACTGTGGACTCCAAAAATCTAAATAGAATAATGATCTAAAATATGTATTTTTGTACTTATGTTCTGATTTATTTTAAAATTATTATTGATCGAATTAGTTTACAATTTGTATAATGAACAACGAAAATATCACAAAAATATTATTATTTTGCCAGAAAAGTAAACTAAAATTGAAATATAATGTATATGTCTCTACATAATAGTGATTATCATAGCAGATAAATTGTCTGAGCATATGCTAATATCTTAATGTATTTATTTTATAATTATAAAATTATGTACTTGGTTTTCAATTATGTTCTCTTTATAAATTGTTGCTCCATATTTTGACCAAACCCCTAATGACTGAAGCATTTCTGCAGAAATGTTATAATATGAGAAAAAAACTAATAAAAAAAATATTGTATCAAAAATATATATATATTCTATACAAAACTAAAATCAGCAAATATACGTCGGCCAATAGCCTTTGGCCTTTTTTTTTCAAACGTATAAAATTAAATCAAACTAATTTATATTTTCCTGTTTTATCTTTTCTGTCAATTTTATCTATTTACCAAATGGTGCTTTATTGTTTATATCATTATGTAGCTATTTTTTGATATTTGCATTTTTTATATTGATCAAATGTACATTTCTTGGCGTTATTGGTTTGATAATGTTGTATATTTAATGACTTTTATATTGTTATTTACGGTTTGATTCTATAATAATATAATGTTGAGTAACCAACATCGTCATATTCATATATATATTGTCATGATTTATAGTTCGACCAAATGGTGAAAGCATTCCATATGCTTTATTGTTTATATAACCATTTATCTCTTTTGATATTTCTATTTTTTATTTTGAAATTATGTAATTTTAATGTAGTTGTTATTGTTTTGATAATGTTGTATATTCTATGATTTTACAAAAAAAAAACAATGTTACATTGCCACAAAAGTATACCAATATTGCATATATTTTTGATTTTAATCTTAAAAAATAATTTACCTTTGTTTTTGTATTATATATCAATATTTTTGTAATTAAGTTCAGTTAATTTAATATATTTTTATTAATTAATTTAAAGATTTTTATCTTTTATATCTCAATTATAAAAAAATATATTATGATCGTTTTCGAGATTAACTTCTCTACTTAAATAACATTTTTGTCGCATCGAAATGACCACTCTTCAAGATCGACACGTTGACCGCTTTACGAAAAAAACAATATATTCATCTTTATTTAATTACATTCTAATAATACTCAGCAAAGATCATATTTCTGACTAAATATAAACAGCATTTTTTGTATACGTGTTATTATTTATATTATTATATGTTATATATATGACACCTATCACCTTAGTTGAATAACTATAAACAAGGTAGAGAAACGATGCTATATGCTATGTATTTTATATTGTTATTTTCTACTGTAATATGTAGTAGTACGATTTTGTATTTATTTCTGCTGTGTAACCTTGTTTCGAATGTTTATTTCTTCTGATAATACTAAATGTATGTTATATAATGTAATACAGTAATAGTGATTCGTGTATTTTTATTTTATATTTTGTTATTTACAATTGATGTAATTTTATATAACAAGGGTGACCAGTTACAATGCATATGAACCGCTGCACTCGTCCGCAAAATGTTTGTAATTAATTATGTAATAATAAGATTATTAAATAAATAATCATTTGATTGCAATTATTTTAATAAAATATGTAAACTATGTGACATTTTGACATTGTGACGCATTTTTAATAATGATGTGTTTTTATAATATATTTGAAGTTGATTTTATTATGTACTTTGTAAATATCTATTTCCTTTTTATTTATATTATTTATTCTTTATTGAATATGCCCGTTGAACATTACATGACTTAAATCAAGATAAGTTTTTTTTATAACATGCTTTATTTTATATTTACGTTATATCCAATATAAATATTAGATTTTCTGAATATAATGTATACAAGAAACTTTATACCAAGTTGATCATCCTGTGGGTCAAAGTGAAGAACTAGTTTAATACTTTTAGCAATTGGATCGCAGTACAAATAAAAACAATTATGATGGGTCCAATCTAGGCGTCTTAACATATTTATATAACAGAGAATATTTAAAAATCTTTCTTATTAACAAAACTTTTAAATAATTGCTTTGACACCCAATATAATTTAAATATATTGTTGAAATTAATGCCAGAAATGTAAAATTTAAATATCTTAGTTAATTCTAATAATTCGATAGAACTACAATTACCTCTGTATCAGCTTTTGCCAAGCCCTCGAATCGGCATTGTTAGTTGCGTTTACGTTCCTGAGATTGGGTACGTCTAAACAGAATAGCCATTCTATTTCTATGCAACAATTTCTAGTTTCATATTGAGAAGCCTTTAGAAACAAAAATAATTACTTTTTAAATAAGTATAACCCTAATGTTATCGTCATGAAGAGACGTACTAAGTGTAATATAACGTATAATATTAAATAATTTGCTTCTGATTGACTTGTGAGATAAAGTAAGTAAAATTTAATCAAAAATTAACGAAAACGGTATTATATAAAAACATCCTCTTCAAATCAAAGCTCCATTTGGAAGAATATGATTTTTAGTTTATTCACTTAATAAGTATTATAATTTGGATGAATGTATGTTTCATAAATAGTTATGTCATTTTAATGTCGATTCATATCAAATAGTAGAGATTTTTAGTAATTATTCATTCTCAAATAATTTTGTTCATTTGCAAAATACTATATTCCGGTTTGAAAATTTCATAAAAAATTGAACAAAATAAAAATAAATACACAAAATTATTATTTTTATACGTAAATTATCATATTATCTTGTTAAACATTAGGAATTATTACAGCCAGCACACTATAATCATCGCACACTAGTAATCGATGAAATAGGTTGATCTGGTAAAAATCATCCAATGGTAACTGTACAGTGTAACAGTGTAAGATATTCCATTCTTTATTGTGGATTCTTGTAATACTGGCTTTATTCTGCTTGATCGCTATAACCGAATAGATTTAGGTTAAGACGTCTGAATAATTTATTGGCATTAGTCGTCAATTTTTTCCTCGCAGATATCAAACATTGTTATTAAATTTTGAGGTCCTTGGATTTTGTTAAACGGCGGCCGTGATAGCAATCATTTACTACTCCGTTCATCATCATACCAAAAAGAATAACTCTATATTTCCGAATAAAACAATTTATATTAATTTAGATTTAGAAAATAGTTTTATTCATTCCCAATAAACAAAATTATCATAATAAAAAAATTGGGCGGAAATACTTAGGTCGATAGCCCTTTGGTTGCATTGTAACTAATAAATATTATTATTATAAAAAAATTAATAATATAATTAATTATTTTGATTAAAAATCACTATTCAAGCCATAACACATACTATTAATTTTATATAGTGTTAAATATTGTTTACTAAAAATAACAGTTTGATAATTGGAACTTGTCGTTCCATCAACAGTAATATGTTTGTATTTTGTTTCTGGTGTTTTGTCCCTTGACACTCTATCGCAGTCTCTCTGATCAACTGACTGATTCTCAAATAGTGCAAATGCGCCTTCAGGTGCAGCAGCAGAGGTTGAAGATGGAGGAAGAAAGGTACGCACCCTATATTCTATACTTTTTCTCATTTTCACGCACAGTTCTTAAGTATCTTATTTTCTCTCTATATATTTCCCTATCTAGTTCTCTTATCTATCTATCCTTGACGTCCGGTATTCCAATCTTCTCGTTACACTTAAAAAATCATTATTATCCTATCCAAAGTTAACGCAAACTTGAAAATACTGGAGCTTCTCTTCGAAACATGTTTATTCCGTTTACGTTCTATGTTTCTAATTTATGTAATAATCTTGTGGTTCTGTAGATCTTGTAAAATTAGTTGCTTCTGTTCTCTTATTTATAGGTGAACTTGGCGATTCATGCATTTATATGTAAATGTAATCATTCCTTGAGTATTATTGTTTTACAATGCAATGAAAGTATTTTTTTATAGTTATTTATACTAAAAATACGACAAATTAAATTCAATTTATTTTTCGTTTGTAGTTTAAACGGAACTTACTTTCTGAATATTTGTTAAGTGTAGATTTTATTATTTATGGTTTTATAGCCGAGCGTAGCATCAGTAGCATTCCCAGACGCAACCCATACAGGACAATTCTTCCGTAAAACCCACTAGGACTCCACATCGACAATGCTACAAATTATTCCACACGACAATATTTTATAATAATCGACGGTTTCTTTGTATTTTATATATATGTAATAATCTGTATTTAATTGAATAATTCCCCATTAGCGTATTACGATGTGCTCATATTAATTGTATAAAATAATATATTTTTTTGTATTATTAGTTAAGTGATTTCTTCGTCCGAAACACATACTTATTATGCATACACGAGATATGATAATGACTAAAAAATGTATGTACTTCTTCAAAACTCGAACTTCGAACTCTTTTATTACTTCTTTGTGTTAAGTGATCTGTCCATGTTTAAATACTTTATTATATTGTACATACACAATTTAAATAAATTTTATATTATAATAAAACGGACTTTTCTCTAAAAACCTGTATTTCTAAAAACTAATATTCATTAAGATTCGCTAGGCTCTCCTACAATCTTGCAGAAGAGATATAAGTCTTTTTCTGAGCATCTTCGTACGTATGTACAGTAGCCTGAAATAATTATATAAATGAATTGTTCTAAAAAAATTGAAAATGTATATTAATTACCGCGATGTATTCTTCGATCAGCTCGTAATTCTGGTTTCGAGTCAACGTATTTTGGACGACCTCCTACAATATGTTGCACATCATATTAAATACACCGTTTTCCGCGGGGGCTGCTGCTTCTCTTAAAGTATTATTTGGAAAGATGGTCTGTGAATGCTAATAGGATTATTGTAAGAGTCGTTTTTTGTTGATGTTTAAATAACTCACCACCTCTTCGACATCGCAAGCAACACCATCATAATCCTCATCGGCGACGGGTTCTTCCGTTGTTGCTTGAATTTCTGCAGTTTCCTCACGAGGCGGAGACTGTGGAACGGTGAAATGCCGAGACTGTCGATCTGATTCTGCATATCCTGGTTCGATACCATTCGTATCTTCCATTTGACCTAAAGGCTTCCACATCGGATTCTTCTTTTTGTTCATTTTTCGGTAAGCGGACACCTCTGGCAACTCTTTGAAATATATCTTTTCGCAAGTCGTAGGAGGGTCATGAAAATGAACTCGTTTCCTCTAAATATTAAGTATTAGCCCAAATAGTTCGTATTCGATTATTACCTTAGCAAGTGGTGATCCATTGTCCGGGCTGTCCATCGAGTCCACCTTGTTCCTCTTCAAAATGCTCAATCCGTCAATGCGATCCGTTTTCGGTGATTTTACGCTGTTAGCGCTCCTCGCCGTCTCTGTCATCGGTCGGGGAACACGCGCTTTGCTGCTTTCCATCAAATTCAGCAATCGCGATGATCGGGTACTGGAATATTTTAATCCTGTCAGGAAATCATCATCGACCATATCCATTTTGTCATGCGCTATAACCAAACGATTGTTACAATTTGCATATAATTCATCAATAACAAAACAATTGCATTTCAATAAAAATGTACATGCTGTCAGTGTCTGCCAACCAGGTGGCGGTTGGCTAATTATCATCATTAGTTATAGAATGTTTTTTCTTTTTACCTAAAGGCCGCTGTCTTTTCTTATTTTCTACTAACACGACCTCAGTTTGAGGACTTTGACTTTTACCGACCACTGTCACCGGTCGCGAAACACGCGCTTTGCTGCTGCTTCCTACCAAATTCAGCAATCGAGATGACCGGGTACTGGAAGATTGTAATCCTTCCAGGGAATCATTCTCGACCATATCCATTTTGTCCTCGTACGCTATAACCAAACGATTGTTACAATTTGCATATAATTCATCAATAACAAAAAAATTGCATTTCAATAAAAATCTACATGCTGTCAGTGTCTGCCAACCAGGTGGCGGTTGGCAAATTATCATCGTCAGTTATAAAGTTTTTTTGTTTTTACCGCCCTCTTTTTGAGGACTTTGATTTTTACCAACTACGTTGTTGTCTACTTTAATTTTGAACACCTTAGATTTAGACTTCTTCGGGTTCATTTTCTGAGATTCATTATCGTTCTCCGTACTTTCCGGGTACATAATTTCATCAATATTACATTTTAATATAAAATTAATAATTACCTTGTGAGGTTTCAATAAAGATTCGATACAATTAAATTTAGATTTAGGCGATACATTTGTACGATTAGTGTATGTGTTGGTGTAGATATGGTGTGTGTTGGCTATCTCAGAATGCTTTGTGGAGGTCTCTTTATAATTTTTTATATTTGTTTATATATAAAATCGTAAATACAAAGTATTTATATGCTTTTACAGCAATCATAATAATACATTTGCAAATTATACTCCGTTATAAACAAAGATGACAAAATAATCGAAGATGTTTAATATATTCAAAAAAATACAGATAATATGTGTACACAAGTTTTGAAAATCATGTAGCAGGCGCAAAATCCAAGACTTCGCTTCTCGTCTCTCGTTATGCGTATCGTTGCTTGTAAAGCAAATCATTTTTGTTACTGGTTAAACGAAGTTTCACTGAACATTTGATAAATAAAAAAAAACTATCGATAATTTTAATATAGAGTATGTTCTGGAAACTTGTAGAGTTCTGATAATTATGATTACTATCAAAATTATAGCATCAATAATCTGAGTAGTATTACCTTTCTAATGTTTTGTAACAAAAAACATGAAAATGACGCCAAAATTATAATTGGGAAGCAAAAAAATCATTGCATCTGCTCAGAAAAAGAAAATTCGGCCGATTATTCTGTCGAATTGGGATTTCAGATTGATCATGATTATTTCTCAGTCTTCTGTTGAATTGTTTTATATAACAATTTCTCTATAGTTTAAGAAATATTATGGTATTATTAGTTTTTTATTAAGTTGTTTTTAGTAATTATAATTAGTATTAATATGCTTAACTTCTTAATACCAACTGAAAATAGATTGACTTTTTTTCTATAATATATACATTTTTATATAACTCTTTTGGTGTAATTATTCTAAGAGACGCAGGTTTTATTGAAAGATGATTTTATTATCTAATAGCGAATTTGATAGTATTCAATAAAAAAAATATTTGATAATAGCCTTCACGCAAGTTCTTGACCAATTATATAATACGTTTAATTTTCATTCCGTATTTTCTATACTTTAAAAATATGTTTCCCATTGCTCATTTCTATTATTAAAAGCACAAGTGCACCTCCCTCACGTGTATATTTTATTATATAATCTTTACCTTATATTTTCGTAGTAGGATTATGTTTAGAGTGGCAATAAAATAGTGTTGATGTCCCTTTGCGCTAGACTAAATAAACTTTTAAGTGCGGACAAGCATAATCAGGATACACAACATAATTGATAATAGTGAAATGGTTTGTTTATATAAGTATTATTTTTGAAACATAAAAATAAAACAATAGAAATTCGTTACAAATACAACAAAGCAAACTAAATCAAACGGTTTTGTTTTGTTTAAATTATCAACAGCAAACTAATACAACAATGACTACAGCAGAGGAGAATCATCAATATAAAAATGTATAAAATCATATAATAATGAATGAACAAATGTACAATGATTGTATTAGATATTTTAGATATATTAATAATAACCGACCATTAGAAGATGAATGTTATTTATTTGTAAGAATTTATCATATAAACCGGTATTTATTAATAATTCACAACTATCTTCGATACATACAAGGAGAGGAGTGGAAAACGCATGCATATTCCGCACCCCATACAAAAAGTGGCATTTTAAACCAACTGACAGATTTAGTATTTGCCAGTAAACTTTTTTTTAGATTAACGAAGTTTCAAATAATGAAAAAAAGTTTGAGAAAATTTGTTGAATTGTACAGATAGTTAAAATTCAAATCGCTGCAAATGTAAAAAGTCAAAATTCAAACGTAATTCCAAATGCCATAAAAGTTCTTGACGATAAAATGCACAATTTCTATTTTGCAGTTTGATGTATATAATCTATGTTTTAGAATTATTAAAAAAAAAATCTCTTTGTAGAAATTAAAAAAAATATTACCAGATAAATTAATATTTTTTTGTTTTATAGTAATTTATAAAAAAAATGGATTTTCCTAAGAATAATTTTTCCATTAAAAATATAATTATAAATTTGTTAATAAGTAGAAAATATTACAAATATTTTTTTTTTGTTTTTTTTGATGTTGTTGTAATTTATTAGGTTTTTATGCTGACACTTTAATATTATTTTATAACATTTAGTTGTATAATCAATACTGATTATGTAGTAATATATTGTATATTATACTGTCAAATTTGCATGGATCGCGACTGCTGCCGGACTATGTATAACTGGATGTTGTTCAATATTATGTCTATAATAACATACAATGTTAATAACTAATTATAACATATAAGACTAGATATAAGAACGATAGTAAATGCATGCGTATTATGAAAGGGAGCTTAAAATTATAGAACAATAAGTAGAGTACACAAGTTAAGAGAAATAGAAAAAATGACTGAAGACTAACACGATCAGAATGTTGTTGCACTTGGTTTCGTGGAACACTTTATAACACTGAACGAGAACGAAAACGAGAGTATTTTAGGTCACTGGGGGAGGGGGTAAGAATTTTATGTTTCCCCTACCATGTATTTTCTTATGAAGAGAGGTGCATTATTCGTAGGAGCACAAGGGCGCCTTCCTCGAGTATATTATTTTATGAAGAGAGACGGATTATATAATATTTATCTAATATTCTCGCAGTCTTGATGTCCCTTTGCGCTAGACTAAATAAACTGTTGAGTGCGGACAAGCATAATAAGTATACACAACAAAAAAGTGAAATGATTTATTATTTTTTGAAACACAACAAAACACAACAGAAAAACAACTACACCAATAACAACAAACCAAACTACTTCAAATACTGATTGTAATATCGGATCTAAGAACTCAAATATCAATGTTTTATATATGAAACATTACAAACACAACTAAACTTACACAAAAATAATGTCAATCATGCTTATTATTCAGAAAGTACAAACGTTATTACATAAGCAAATAATAAAAAAAGCAAACTAATACAGAAAGGACTACAGCAGTATAAAAATGGATAAAAATACTAACCAAATAGAACGTGAATGTGATTATTTTGTAAGAATTTATCACATAAAGCGGTAATTATTAATAATTCACAACTATCTTCAATAAATGTAAGGAAAGGTGTGGAAAAAGCATGCATATTCCGCAGTTCGTACAAAATATGGTATTTTAAACCAACTATTTGCAAATAATCGAGTTAGTATTTGCCAGTAAACTTATTCTTTAGATTAACGAAGTTTCAAATAATGAAATAAGTTTAAGAAAATGTCTTAAATTCTTATTTAGGTGGTCAAGGACCTAAATAATACAATTGTATAATTCAAATCGCAGCAATTGTAAAACGTCAAAAATCATTCCAAAAGTCATAAATGTACAATTTCTATTTTTGTATTATTTTGTAAAAAAAACTCATAGAAATTAAGAAATTTATTACCACATATGAATATTTTTTGTTTATCAGTAATTTAAAAAAAATGTATTATTTTCACCATTATAATTTAGTCAATAAATATTCTTTCTCTACAAAAATAAACAAATAATAATTAGAAATTATAACAAAAATTTGTTAATACATAGTAGAAATCAATACAAAAAACATATTATTATTATTAATAATTACAAAATAAAAATGCTCAATACAATAATATAAATATCATAAATCAAAAAAGTCAACTGCTTCAAAGGGCTATTAAATATAATTTATTATTAGTACAAATCCGATTTATTACATCAAAAATGACAGGAACAAAAAGTTTTTTTTGCTATTCTGTAAATATTATTTACTAATAAAGAAAAATATTATAAATAAAATAAATTAAATCCAAGCTTATTTTAGTAGATATTTATTAGCAGTTTATAATAATACTCGATAAACATATATATTTTTTATCACTTTGCATCCATCGAATAATGACAGCACAATGACGTCAGCTTTATAGATTTTTGGGAGCTATAAAAAAGCTATAAAAGAAGTTTAAAGTGTATATATAATAATATTTCTTATAAGTCACACAAAAAATAAATCTTATTTAAACCATAATAATATATATGTCGGAGTATCTAAGACAACAGCACCTGACCAAACATCGTAGTCCACACGTGGCAGAGATACAAAGAGTCATTGTTTCCACGCTGGAGCGTGTAAACAATAGTTCTGCCAAATAACATTGTCAGCACTTGGGAGAACAAGGACGGACACGTGTGCATGATCGGGGCAGCACATCTTCGTGGTCTTCAGGGAAGAAGGGTATTTCCCCCGGAGGAGTAGGAGTGGATTACGTCAGCCGAAGGATCAGCGGGAATGGATTGATTCGGATTCAAGATTCAGATTGAGATTGGTGAACTGGATGGCCACAGTAGCTGAGACTTATTGCTGATGTAGATCACTAGCTCTGAGATTGCAGAAGGATTAGTTTACTAAGTTTATTAACTATTGTTAGTGGTTATTTGTAATAATGGCTTCTCCAAACGCCTCACTCGGGGAGTAATCCTGACGATTCGACATATATTTATTTCTTTTGTCTTCTCATAATAAGAAAACGACTGAGAAATATAGATGCAAATATGCAATAGAAATATTTTTGTAAACTAGAAAACTAAAAACTTCTGTTTGTATAAAATAATTACATATTTATATTATTTGCAAAATGTAAAATATAATAAAGACAATAAATACTTTAACTCTATAAATACCTTAATACAATAGTTTCATTGGTTAGACATCATCTATCGAAATATTCACATGATCAATGAACATAGAGAAATCATCATGAAACAATTCAAACTCCTCGTAGAAAACATCATAATGAGCATCTTGTGTCTCCATACCTTATTTGAATAAATTATTATTATTAATATAATAATAATAATAATTATAAGTGAGTTTCTAAAAAATATTTTTATCGCTGAGTTGGTAGATGCCCAGTTGTCTGTCGCCGCCTTGTCACGTATCCGTCTCTACAGCTGATGCAAAAGATGTTTAAGCATTCTAAAGTATTAAAACAGACATTTGGCAAGCCAAGATGAGATGAACGCTCTAGCCCAGTTACTGTAAAACTGAGATATTCTAGGTATGCCGCGAAAAATTTAAAAATATATTAATTTGGACGCCTTCGCCACCTTAAGTTGCTGAAGCAAATAATATTATTTGTTTCCGAATTGAAATAATATATTTCTTCGATATCAACACTTCTGAATTTGAATTTATAAAAAGAGATAATTGGTGGCTGAAAGTAACATTTCTAAATTGAACGTTTTAAATTTGAACATAGAAGGAGCAAACCAAACTATTATCGCAATTACAGTAAAATTAAAGGCTTTCACAGAATAGTTAGAACTGTGTACCTGGAAGGTTAAAAACTCACAGTTTAACAAATTTTAAATTTTGTCAAAAGAGCATAAGACAGTAGAAAACTTCTCTGTATCATTTTCGAAGTATTTTCTAAATGTACGAGTGGGTCATCAATCCTTTTACAAAATACGACAGTACGCACTTAGCATTAACGGAGGAAGAAAATGTTGACTTATTTTTTCTCAAAATCAATTGCAACCTTCTCACTAATAAAAATATTATCTATATTGTATGTTTGATAAAATAATATTTTAATTTTATTGATATATAATTAATTTTGGTGAAATTTTTATTTGGTGTGCCGCGAAATAAATTCTTCCTAGTGTGCAGTGTGGTAAAAAAGTTTGACAGACACTGCTCTAGAAAGTAACCTATTAGAACTCGAAAATAGTTGTTAATGTTTTAGACTTACATTGGTATCTTCGTTAAAAATCTTCTTATTGTTTTTATCGAAAGAGTTCATGATCCGCTCCTTTGTCCTTTGACCCTGTTAGCATAATTAATTAGTATTTTTGATTATTAATTGATATTTTGTAATTGATATAATAGAAATGTAAATTGAGAAAATTTGCGTTAAAAATCATTAAAATGGATATAATTTGATATCAACGCCACTTATGTTACTTTCGCAGTTAGCAGTAATCAAGCAAATTCTGCGAACGACATTTTATAATATTTTTCATTCATATTTTTTTCACAATTTGCAGGAAAATCATAATGTATAATGAAAATTTTAATGGACCTGCAGGTTTTGTCTTGCTAAACAGGTATGTCTGATCTTCAAATCCAAACATCGTATAAAATAGGTCGAGAATGAAGTAAATATTTACATGAAGATATCGTATTCTGAATGGTTTTATTATATTTATATTCTTTCATCTCTAAACATAATTCATTCGAAACAGAAAAAAAATAATAAATATTAGTATAAATGGTCATATACCAATTACTGTACTTTATAATTTGTAATAAGTGTAAAGTCAATAATTTTTAAGTACTCATAAATTTTTTTATCTAAATAAGCAAATGCTATTATTCATACAAACAGAAAAAATCTCCAGTATTAGTCCTATCATTTTTTCAATAAGCTGATTATCCACTAAGTAATAAGTTGCCTGCCTACCTCATTATATATTCGCCAATATCTTCTTAAAGTAATTACAAAATGATTATAATCTAAATCCCCTTTTAACCAATCATATATTCCAATTTAATGTATGTAACATGGTGACTATTGGCGGAGCCCAAATAAAAAAGTTTGGGCTACAAATTAC
Organism: Nicrophorus vespilloides; assembly: GCF_001412225.1. Taxonomy (NCBI): domain Eukaryota; kingdom Metazoa; phylum Arthropoda; class Insecta; order Coleoptera; family Silphidae; genus Nicrophorus; species Nicrophorus vespilloides. Next base: position 16,050 of record NW_017095874.1, read on the forward strand.
TTTAAATATTTTGCGATTTATATATTTTGCTTTCTGCTTGAAGCACATGATCTAATAATAATATGTAATGATCTTAAAAAATAATTAGAAGAGCTATAATATTTATCTAATGTGAGATACTTGCCTACTGTTCCCAAAATGGGAACTTAACATTATATTGATATAATGAGATTTACTCTATGGAAACATAATAATTTAAGAGACTTTTTTAAATTTTTATTTCCTACACTATTTAAGAGTCTATATAATTACTTTTTTATAATTTAATTTTAATTAAATTCATGCAATAGAGGGTTAATCTAAACCAGTAGATTTATTTTATAAAATTTAACAATATAAACAATACGTTTCTTATATAATACATATTAAAAATATTATAAGCTAAATTAACATAACAGTTTAACATCCATTGAAGCGACCTCGTTTAAAGGCAGGTGCTTCCTATGAAAATAAATATTTTAAATATTGTCTTCGTATAATTATAGTTTATTTACTTCTTGTTCATTTTCATTGTAGAGAGCTGAAATAGATAATTGCATTAAAGCTTTACTCTTTAATTTCTCTTATACTTACAATCCTCATGATTACGGCGCCTTCGTTCTGGTAGGACATCCAAATCAAAAAAGTATTAGTCTCCACAAAATCAAGGAAGTAATACCTTCACTTACTTTCATACTGAAAACATATAGTTTTATCAGTTGGTAAAAATATCTTATTTATTTATATAAATATTACCTCAACATTGCTGCTTAGAAAAGATGACGATAGGGCATCTGAAAAATAAAAAAGACAATATTTTAGGATATTGATAATGGTAGGGTGTATGCTAATAACAAAATCACAAAAGATACCTCGTCGTTAAGATTATTAGAGTTAATGTAAATTTGTATTATTTATATGTATTACCATTCAACGGGTTTTCTACTTCTTGCTCCTGTATTTCTTCGTACATTCCATTATGTTCTTCTCTTTCCGGGATTCTTGCTTCTTCTATTAATTTATTTTGATCTTCCTGAGCTAAATACTGTGAAAGAACCAGCGATTAATTCTGTGAGAAATGTGAAAAACCTGGTGTTACGAAATACATTAATTCAAGCTAAGAGATTAATCTCTATCAAAAGATATCGATTCATCAAAATTAATACTTTAATGAAAGTTTATCGACATTAAAGTTTACACATTTGCTTTTATATGTTTTTAGTATTAAAAACAAATTGTATTTATTGCCATATATAAATACAAACATTCACTCACGTGGTTTTGTTCATAATTAATTTTACCCTGATGGTTTCCTTCTGGATTCCTTATATTATGGACGTCTTCAATCAAATCATTGAAAACTTTCTCTAATTCAGCATAGTCAAACTCTTCTAACGCACTAGGAATATAACCAGCTTTCTCGTCGATATTTGTAGAATCCTGCTCATTTTTCATAATCATGCTCCCAGTATTTTCTTCAGTACACGATCCTAACTCTCTATCTATTATATGGCATATGATCGTATCTATATCTTCTAGACACTCTAAGTTCTCTACTTCTGATGGTCCATCAGTAGTCCAATCTGCATAATCAATCACTGATTGTTCAGAATGGTCTTCACCATTATCATGATCTATACACTCATGTGCAGCTACTTCTGGTTGCTTTTCATTAGGATTAATTATTTGTTTACTGACCTTGTGCTCATCAATGAAATCATCCTTTTGTTCCATGTCTACGATTTCGTCAGTTCATCAATATATTGATTACACACTTATATTTGATATACTTCACAGCCGGCTGTCAAAATCAGTTGTAACACCTTCATAAAGTTTATACGTTTCTAGTAACGAATTAAATTAGTTTTACTTTATTGATTTCACCGCTGAAGGAAGTCGAGACGTTCGTCCGTGAGAAGAACAATAAACTACTAACGTGAACGGTGTTTAAATGCAAGATAAAGCAAAACTATAATCGCGGTGTTTGTATATGGTGCTTGGATAAGGCAGACTGTAGAAATCATTTAAAAAATAATAAACAGATCAAAATATTAAACAAAATATATTTATGTTATTAATATTTATTATGTATACATTGAATATATCAAATAAATATTAAACAATAAAATAGGGTCTATTTTTTATGGTTCCTTCTGTATATGGTATAAGTCCATTTGGAGCTAAAAAAACTTTAAAATTTTTAATAATTATTATTGCATAATGAAATTTAACACTTTTAAGGTGTAAAAAAATCACACGAATTGACTAACGTTTACCAATATTTTTAAATCGATTCAAACGTAAACCCTTAAATATCTCTATATATCAAAAATAACGGCTCATATATTAATTTAGAGAATAGTTTTATTAATTCCCAATAAGTAATAATACATTAAAATGTTGTAAACTAATTGCAA
>NW_017095874.1:18464-26438 GCF_001412225.1 Nicrophorus vespilloides
TGAAATAAACATATATATTGTTTTTCTAGATATTTTATAATACTTTAAATTATGATATATAAAACAGGTTGAAGGCGGTATGCGCGTCTACCAATGGCAACCTGCCGGAAACGGGGAAAACTCCACCCAGCCATGTTGTTACGAGGGTTTCAATCCCATATGTGCCGATTTTGGGAAATCCGGTCGGCCGCAGTCGATGGATGGGTCCAGTTGAAAAAGAAGAGGCAGAAGAGGAATCCCATTCGAATAGAATATCCTAATAGAATAAATAATAATAATTATTTATTCCATATTTTTAATTAATATTTATCTTTTAGAACAAACAAAAAAATGAAAAATAATAAATAATTGTAAATGAAAAAAAGATATATATGTATACAAAAATCAATTTATAAATCCTAGATCTTAAATATTTAGTAGGATTATTTAAAAAAAAATGCAATTTCTGCAGCTCGTATCAGGCGACTCGGCGACAGCACGAAGATGCCAAAAGACTCGTTGGAAAGGTGAGGTATTCCACTCGATGGTCCTGCCGAACATGGATACCTCTCCGAACGAGGTAGAGGATCTCTTCCTGACAAAGCAAGGTCAATTTTCTCATCCTTGTGATTTCAAAATCATTTTCAGTCGAAAATTCGCAGATGTATCTCCTATCCACTAGATTTGCGATTATTGGGAGACTATAAAATGTATGACTTTCGGCAGGTAATCATGGGTCCTATTCTTTTATTTGTCAATATTCTTAACACCAAAATACAATAAAAGAAGGGAGTCACCATCTTACAAAAGAAAAACTTGTAAATAATATACTGAAATTTATAATTGAGAAACGCCTACTTTTGACACTTTATTTTATAACTATATAAGTGTTAAGTTTCGAGTAGGGACTATAAAATGTATGGCCTTTAGCAGGTATTATATAATTTTGATAATATTATATGCATTTATTAATCTATTTACATAAATGTCTCAGATAGTACGGATAATTGCTTCCGCTAATATCCCGGACTCTTTGAAACCGGACTAATGAAGGAACTATACACTGAAATATCTCTATAGTGCAGATAATCTATTCCGCCAATAACCCGGACTATAATTAATTTGTTAGGAACATTTCAAACTTGACTATAGTGAAACCGATCTGATCGAATCCGAATTATGCTAATCCTTGATTAACATATTTTTCTCTAAACCCGTCAATCGAAATACTGACTGTATTGAAATCCCGACAACCATAATCCCGACGAAATCGAATATATAATGTGGCCGTAAACGTTTCTACATGGCCGTAAACCTTTTTACATCAAGAGAAAGAAATAATGGGATACGCAAGTATTTTTTATTAAATATTTACCCTTAATAGAGATTTGTGTCGGGAATATTAATTATTATTTAATTCTTCAATATTTTGAACCAAATCCTCTTTAGATGTCATTTCTGTAGAAAGTCAATAATGTTATTGTGTTTAATGATTTTTGTATTTTCTTTACTATTTACATGTAATAGTCTCTCCTCGGAGTGTTGACATTTCCCGTGACTTTGAGTATTCCAACAAAGATGTATTTTGTAAAATCTTTATAATTAATTTGTATAAAATATTTGAAATTCTTAGTTCATTTCTCACCGATATTCTCAGTTATTGATAGTCTAGACAAATGTTTTACAAGAAAAAACAAATATATATTACTTCATTTTGTAATTTCTTCTGTAATTGGAATTAACATTTAAACTGTAATCGCGGTGTTTGTATATTGAGGTATTAGAAAATAGAGTTTATTTATACATTGAAAAATAACGGTAGACAAAAAAAAACATTGTACATAACAATGTAGTTAATTTATATTAAATTAAAAAATGTGTTCACGATGCTAATTAAATATTTCAATATTTCAAACAAATTTTGCCTTGTAGTTTAAATAATTTATTGCGGCCAACTATTACATTATCATTATTATGTGTAGCTTGAGTATTGGGTGAAAACTTTAGAAAAAAGGTTGGGATCCCCTAGCAGAAAAGGAATGTTTATGACTGTTTTATTGCCACTCTAAACATTATCGCACTCCATAAAAATATTAGGTAATGATCCTTATAGTATTTACGATAGATAATATATATGTTCGAATTACTGATCAAAAATGCTAAAGAAGTCTGCGACAAAATAATTACTGATATATCCAGAAATTTTAATATATTTAAATCACTTTTATATTTCTAGTTTAATAGACAAGGATCAGGATTATCCCAATTCTGAGATTTATTCTAGATGTTAAAATAATAGATATTTTTTAATAATTATTATAGTGATTGATAACATAATTACTTCATTAATTAATGTTCATATAACGCTTGTCAATACTAGAATACGGAAATTGAGAATTTTTAATCGAAATCTAAATTTAATCTAAAAAAAATATATGAATGAGTCTGTGATTAAAAGTTTTTGATTAACCCTGTGAATTTTATTTAGAAATATACACATTAAGTATTTTAAATAGTTGCATTCATATGAGTTCACTAATTAAAATATTAATTAATATACATTAATTCATGTGAAATTCAGCGGGTTGCAGGAATTGTTGGAGCTCTAACATATTTCTAATATGAATTTTCAATTTCCGTCAAGACATAATAGATATAGTTGCCTAATGTTAAATCATTTACTTACTTTTTATCATAATTAATAAAAAAAAATTGTATCAAGTAAACTTGAAATGACTGACTATTTGAGGCTTATTGAAATATGGGTTTCTGCTGGAATTACATAATCAAATACGATTCTGGGATCTTAAAAGGAATAGAATAATAGTAAACCAAATTTAAAGTCAATTTTAATACCAATTTATTGAAAATAATTACATAAATAAACTAGTAAATTGATATAATAACCCTGCTCTAAACAATAGAATATCGATGTTTTTTTATTCACGTAGTAAGTAATAACGTTCATTTATCAAATTCATTACTTTTACGTCTATATCAAATAATAAAAGATTCAGTATCGGGATTATGATTGTAGGGAGTTTTGACCAGAATCGATCTTTCTCTTGGATAATTCTTAATTACTTTTTTTTGTAATATATCCAATTAAGCCTTCTATAATACTAAAATCACTAAAATACGAACTCATTGGTTTATCGTCATCACGTAAAGATAAAAACAAAATAAACTTAACGTAGTAAACGTATGGATAGATCTCATAGATCAACTCAATATGAAAAGGTTCAAAGAATTTGTCGTAAAATCTACAAATACTTTAATTTACGTATTTATCAATGGGATCATTCGCACATATCAAACATTAAGCAAATCTTCAGTCGACAATATTGGAACCTAAAAATGAAATAAGGTGCTTTAATAATACCTTACAAAAATGGTTTTCTAAACATATTTTCCTTATGCTTGAACCTAAAAAATCTGTTGGTGATTAAACGCTACAAAATATAATTTATTAGTTTACAAAGCTATGGAAAATTGAATGAACTTACTTCAAATATCGAAAGATGTAACATTTCTATTGAATCAATCAGTGCGTTTCGGTTTGGACCATCGTCATCACTCTAGAAAGTATTAAACTCGAAAATATTAGTAAATGTCTAAGTTATTTATTCTTGCTATAATATCATATATAAATAAGTGATAATATAAAATAAAACTAAAAACTAACTTGCCTTAGATTTTATCTAAATTCTTATTCAAAAGCAGTAAATATATATTAATATAACATATATTTGTATATTCTGCCTCCTTATTGTTTTTACATAAAGGATTCCTTTTTTAATTCAATTATGGCTGCCTTGAAGGCGATACTATAATCAATAATCCTTTAAAAGGTTACCAAACCTTTCAGGTTTTATTAATTAGAAATCCCGCCTTGATTTAAATTTCAAATTAAAAAGATTTTTTTCTCTTCCATTCGTTACTGAATGTTAATGTATTGATATTTCTTCATCAATAGACTTTTTTAATTTTAAAGATAATGCGATATCAATTCTGGTTCATCATGAATTTCAGGAATCATAATATTTTATTAACTATAGAAATATAATAAGTATGCATAAAATAATTTAAAAATCAATTCATAATTGTAATGCTTTTACATACATTACGTAAATGCTGAACTAAGTTTAATCAAAGCTAAAAGGACTTTGACTATGGATATTTTCAAACAAAACCCTGACTATGTAATTTTCAAGTAAACAAAAACTGTCTTGTACAGTCTCGGCCAAGAAATGATGACCACCATGATGCCTTTTTATAGAACAAACATAAAAAACAAAAACAATGTGAAGTCTAGTATTGGGTTGGTGCATAATTACCAGGTGTTTTTGCAGGCAGGTTTTTTGTTAATAAAAATTGCTAATTTGTTTACTTTTTTCAATAAAATTAATATTAGTATTTTGAACCTAAATTATTCATCATTATCTAGACGACATCGTCTAGTAGGGGATGGGGCTCAACGTCGTCATCATCAGTAGTGTACGTTTACACACAGTCCATCTGAAAATATTTATTTTTCTTATTATGTAAAAATCTCTCATGTGTTTTTATAAATATTACCTGGTTGTCACTGCTCGACGTGTTCGCTGAACCGGATTCTATAGATTTGAAAAAAGAGAAATTATAGTATATTTGTTATAAAGATAATAAGGAATCAACGTTAAAGATTTCAGAACATATCCAACGAATATATGTCAGCGAAGCTCCACAATCTTTGAATCTGTTGATCAATGAAATCCTTTGTACGACCATACGATCCGTTCTCCTCAGACGAAGTCAAAGTATGAAAATTATGAAGTAATTATTTGATAAATATATTTACTGGTGAATCCATTAATGCATCATCATTACCTACAACCTTAAATATAAACAACATTTTGTTGAATCGACTGATGCGCAACAATAACAAGCAGTTGCGCAACAAGAGCTACTACAAGGCAACGAACAATACTTGGAACCAGATCATCTATTCACAGAACATTTATGGAAGAGTAAACATCATGAGCACGACGGTGAATCTTCCTACAGGAGAACCGGTCCTCATCGAAGACGAGGCTGAAGACGGCTGAAGATTTGTTAAAGAACAATAACGTGGATAATTACGATAAACCTGAAGCCCTGAGGAATGAGAATGTGGTGCAAGCTCAGAGCGAGGGCGCTCAATCACACGCACGAAATCCTACACCTTTTTTTCTTTACACACTTACAACTAGATCCGCAGATTACAGAAAACAAGTATATCGAATAAATCGTTGCTTTTTTCTAGTTTTATATTATAGTTTTGTATATTTCATTTGCATGCTGTTCAAGAATTGAACTCTTTTTTGTAATATGAATTCATTTTTTATGTATTGTTTTTGTAGCAGCGCAGAGGAGGGTTGTTGCTGAGCAGAACGGGAATTACGGAGAATATGGGCGGCCCTGAAGTCGATCAGGAATAACAGAATCCATATCGTTCACACATTAGGTGAATTATAATGAACTCCAGACGCATCTCAGGTAATACGATAATGCAAAATAGTTGCGATTTAATTAATAGTTTATAATGGAGCGAATCAGGAAGATGTGAAATACCGTTCGGAAAGTTGCTCATTAGCACTAATACAAAAATATATATCTACGATCATAATAATACGCATAATAGGTAAATAGATTAAAACGGGGCACGCCAATTACAATTTTATAATTGGTTGGAACATTAGATATTCTTAATCGAACTATTACGAATTGATGATGGAATTAAATTATGATTAATCCGTACGTTTGTATTGTTATTATTATGTTGTTTAATTATAATCACGTGACTATTGTCTATTAACTCGAAAAGGTGGTTTATATATAAAGAATGGTACATGTTTTTGTTTATTTTAATGTTTTTGTTTTTGTCATTCCAACAACAGAGATATGTTTGTATTTTGTATTTGGTGTTTTGTCCCATAACCCTCTATGTCCCAGTCTCTCCGATCAACTGACTGATTCTCATATAGTGCAGATGCACCTTCAGGTGCAGCAGCAATTCTTAAGTATCTTATCTTCTCTCTATATATATCCCTATCTAATTCTCTTATGTATCTACCCTTGACGTCCGGTATTCCCATCTTCTAGTTGCACACAAAAAATCGTTAATATCCTGTCCAAAGTTAACGCGAACTTGAAAATACCGAACCTTCTCTTCGGAACAGGTTTATTCGTTTACGAAGAAAATAGCTTTCCAATTTAAATTCTTGCATGCGATGTGTTCTATGTTTCTAATATATGTAATAATCTTGTGGTTCTGTAAAAGTAGTTGCTTCTTATTATTTTGTTCTTTTAATATTTTATAATTATTTTTTTAAATAATCGACTGTTACTTTCTATTTTATATGTATGTAATAATCTGTATTTAATTGATTTTTTTTTTGTATTATTTATTTAAGTGATTTCTTCGTCCGAAACACTCTTTTCTACAATTTTTCAGAAGAGATATAAGTCTTTCTCTCTGAATATCTTCGAACGTATATGCACTAGCCTGAAATAATTATATAAATTAATAGATCTAAAAAATGTAAATATATGTTAACTACCGCGATGTATTTATTCAAGTATTTCAGACGACCTGCAACGAAATTTGTATTAGCAATTACATGTAAATGGTAAGATTAATTGAACGCACTGTATATATTGAGAAAAGCATGTTCAATACGCCATTTTCCGCGGCTGATCTTCCAAATACTTGACATAAACCAAAACGTTGCACTTTTCCAGGACCAACAATGGATCCGAAAAGCAAGTTGCAATTAGCTCTGGTATTTACTGACAAACAAATAAATTTTCAAAAACCATATAATCATAAAAAAAAACACTAAATGCTTTATCTTCGGAACTAAAAGTTTTAAGCAGAAGCAATGATTGACTCAAAATATGCTTATTTAGCAGTGGGGTTTATTTGATATGTCATCATCGTAAACAATATTTTCTGCTTAACATCAAGTTTACCAATCAGATCTACATTGAAATAATGGGGAAACTGTAAAATAATGATTATAATTTTATTTTTTTATATAATTTTTTTTTATAGAATTACGTTGTTGGTTTCTTTCGAAATAATCCAATCGAAACAAATCAAATACAGTCGTTTGAACAATTCCAGTTCATCTTTAAGCAACGTTGGATTTTCGTTGGAACACGATTTCTCCAATTGGTTAAAATAGTAACTATTAAATTCGCTATTAAAAAGCGTTTGGCTCTTCAAAGTCTCCACAAAATCTATTAAATCAGTCAGGAATTTCATGTTCGTCCAATTGCATAACTACAGCATATGTTTGAAGTAATACGTAAAGATACTTTCGGGTCTGAAAACAAATATATATATATTAGTGTTTGTCGAAACAGAAGAATGCAAACGTTTCTTACATTTTTGCTGTTTTATTTCTCACCGAGGAAATCTCCTTGATTATGGGTAAGATCAAATGTTCTTGGACTTCATCGATAGACTTCAGTTTGAATAATTACTGTTTGGGTTTCATCGTTGGTTGTCCAGTGGCAAGTCATATCGGTGCACATCCCCAGAGAAGCTACGAAAATCTCAATATGAGAACTTAGGTTGTCTGAATTCACAAACGTATGAACCTTATAAATACCATTTAAATTAATCTTCTTGTTATTGCATTTGCAAGTCTACTTCTCGTGTCCGATACAAACAAAATAATTAAATAAATTAAATATTTAATTACACTAATTCCAGTAGTACCTAAAAACTTGAGGAATATTTCTGTGCTCTGCTGCTCGAGCTTCCTGATTCCTTTGATCATGGCCGTATCCTCCGGAGTCACGGCTTCTTTACTTAAAGGACCAAAAGTGAACTCCAGGAAATCATTGATGGTTGAGATTGAGTAATTATCAAAATTTTCGATCAGATTGGCGTACACTTCAAAACCGCTTGATGCATTGGATATATTCGATTTCAACGGTTTCATCAGAAGCTTCACGTACTTTCTT